>NC_056733.1:935785577-935894787 GCF_019279795.1 Protopterus annectens | reverse complement strand
TGGAGCTATTAGGATCCCTTTTGGCTTCTCTGCTTTGATCTTTAGTAGTACTGTGGTCATCAGTGGCAGAGGTGGGAATGCATAAATCTTTAGGAAGTTCCAGTTGAATGAGAGAGCATCTGTTTTCCATGCTTGTGGATGATATGCCCTTGAACAGAACTTTTGTAGCTGATGATTGAGGTGGGAGGCAAACAGGTCTACTTCTGGCCTGTCCCATGTCGAGGTGAGCCTTATGAAGATTTCTGGATGTAACCTCCATTCGTGGGGTTCTAGAGAATTCCTGCTTAGGCTGTCCGCCAGCACATTGTCTTTGCCTGGAACAAACTGGGATTGCAACTGTATGTTTAAGCTCAGTGATTTTTCCCAAAGATTCATTGTCAGTCTGCAAAGGGGGTAAGAATGGGTGCCCCCCTGCTTGTTTATGTACCACATGACAGTGGTGTTGTCTGTCCGTATTAGCAGGTGGCCTTGCTGAAGTTGTTGTCGAAAGGCCCCGATGGCATGCATGACTGCCAGCATTTCTTTTTGGTCGATATGCAGATGTGTTTCCTTTGGAGACCATTGTCCTTGAATACATCTGCCCTCCATGTGCGCCCCCCATCCAAGGTCTGAGGCGTCTGTGGTCATTATTTGTGTTATTACTGGTTTTTTGAACGACATTCCTGTTTTTGCCTGGCTTACCGAGGCCCACCATAGGAATTCCTTTTGTAGGCATGGAATAAGTGGTATGGTTGTCTCTAGGTTGTTGCTGTGTTGAGACCATAAACTTTTTAGGTACCATTGAAGCTCTCATGTGTAGTCTTGCTAATGGAACCAGGAGAATGCATGATGCCATGTAACCCAGGGCCTGTAGGAAACTCCTTGCAGTCATCTGGGTGAGCTTTGCCAAACCTTTGAAATAATGAGTTAACTTCTTTTGCTTGTCTTCTGTCAGGTAAGCCATTTGAGAGGTTGTGTCTAGATTGGCTCCTAAGAAAGTAATTTGCTGGGATGGCTGCAGTCTTGACTTTTGGAAGTTGACTGTGTATCCCAGAGCTTGTAGCAATTGAATGACATAATCCAAGTTTTTTGTCAAAATCAGTTTGTCGTACGCTTGTATGAGGCAGTCGTCCAGGTACGGGTAAAATTGGATCCCCTGCAGCCTGCAATGAGCAATTACTGAAGCCAGGCATTTTGTAAACACTCTGGGCAGTAGATAAGCCAAATGGCAATGCTGAGAATTGATGATGCTCTGGCCCTGCAAGAAATCTGAGGTATCTTCTGCAGCTGTGTCTGATAGGGACATGCAGGTATGCCTCCTTGAGGTCCAGAGTAATCAGCCAAGACCCCTTGCCCAGCATGGGAAGAAGTTGCTGTAAGGTCAGCATTTTGAACTTTGGTACTATGAGAAAGGTGTTTAATGCGGACAAATCCAGTATTGGTCTCCATTGTGTTTCTTTTCTTGGAACAAGGAACAGTCTTGAGTAAAACCCCTGGCCTTGTTCTTGTTGTGGAACTTTTTCTATTGCATTGATCTGAGCTAGCAGAGAAATTTGCTTGAAAGCCTCTGCCCTCTGGTTTTGCGGTAGGTTTGGCATGCCTTGTTTCCTTGGTAAGGTATGAAAGTGGAACCTGTAGCCTTGGTCTATAATGTCCAAAATCCATTTGTCCTTTGTCGATCTGTGCCAATTGTCTGAAAACAGAGATAATTTTCCGCCCAAGGGAGCTTCTGTTTGCTCTTTGCTTGGCGGAAGTAGAGGAAAGTCATTGGGATTGTCCCTGTGGGGCAGGAGAAGCCCCTGTGTCACTTCTTTGGTTTGCTGGTTGCCATTGTCGTCCCCTGTAGGAACCTCTGTATTGTCCTCTTCCTCGGCCACGCCTGCTTTTGCCCCTTTGAAATCTTTCAGTATTAGGAAAGGACCAGTTTTTTGAAGGCCAATTCCTGCTGAATCTGGGTGGCTGAACCTGGAGGAAATCTTTGACTGTCTGAACTGACTTGGCTTTTTCCTCAATGGTCTTTAATACATCTTTAGCATTAGCACCAAAAGCTTGTTCTTTCCAAGGGTGCATCAAGAAGTTTTGCCTTAACATGATCTGGTAGAGGTTGTTCTTTTAACCATGCATGTCTGCGAATGACCGCCCCTGTCATAGCTGCCCTACATGAAGCTTCCAATGCATCATATCCACACTGAAGGAAGTGATTGCTAACTTGCTGAGAGTTGTGTACAGCCGCCTGCAAAGACTTCCTATCTAAAGGATCAGGAGAGGCCAAAGTTTTCTGTAAATCATCTAACAGGAAATCCTGATATTGAAACATATGAAAGAGACAATTGAGAGCTCTCATAGATAAAGTAGTGGAGGTGTAAACCTTCTTCCCCCATCTCTCTAATGACCTAGATTCCCTGTTGGAAGGCAAAGGATTTTTGGAGGTTGTAGCTGAAACCCCTTTCGGCCCCTGTGAAATAGTTTCTAAATCAACAGCATGGGCCCTAAAGAAATGAGAATGTGTTTCAGGAACTCTAAAGTATCTGTCCGGCTTGGCAGGAGCAGGAGGGAGAGTATCAGGGGTAACACTGGAGTTAGAGTATAAATCATCCAAAACATCAAGCACAGGAGGAATAGCTAAGGGCCTGTGCTGGGGCTTTTTAAGGAAGGTATGAAGGCGCTTTCTGGAATCAGAAAATTCCTGGCCTTGCCACTTAAAATGTTCCCTCATGGAATGCAGAACTTCCCCAAAAGAAAAATCCTCAGGAGGGGAGGCCGAGGGGATGGAGTCCTCTGCATCTGAGTCCTCATAGGTCTGGAAAGGCTCTTCCTGGCTATCGGAGTGAACAGAGTCCTCAGAATCTTCATCTGAAGGGAGAGGGTCAGAGGGCTCAACCCTGGGCCTCTTATCAGGAGGAGGCTGGGATCCTCTCTCAGGATGGGCCTGGGAACCTCTGATCATGGAAATTAAGTCTGCGGCCATAGTCATGATTTGTGTCTCAGGAGTAGGCTGAGTTAAGGCTTTAGCAGTAAGGTGCTTGGTCTTGCTGGCTGCCTTAGCATGTGTGTAGGCCTTGATAGACATGGACATGGGAGGCCTAGCAGCTCCACGTGCAGGAGTGACCTTATCCACAGCAATGGTCTCGGGCATTTCCTCGGTTTCAGTATCCGGAGGAAAATCAATAACTGGTGTCGGTGTGGTCTCCAGTACCGGAGGTATCGGAAATGCGGTGTCTTCGGTTCGGAGCGGTGAAATAAACGCCTCAGAGGGAACCGGGGCACTCGCGGTAGATTTTGGCGTGGTGTCGCTGGAAGACGCGGGCCGAGGATGTCGGTCCCGGTCTTTTCGTTTCTTAGGAGTCTGCGATGTCGGTAGTTCCAACGGCATCTTGTAATCGTATTTTTCGCCGAAAAAGTCTTCAGCGAACTCCGCCCGGCGCCTGA
This sequence comes from Protopterus annectens, assembly GCF_019279795.1. Lineage (NCBI taxonomy): Eukaryota > Metazoa > Chordata > Ceratodontiformes > Protopteridae > Protopterus > Protopterus annectens. The sequence goes on along the minus strand of NC_056733.1, from coordinate 935,891,379 downwards.
GAGTGCGCTTATTGAAGCGAGCACAGGCGGCACAGGCAGAGATGTCGTAGTCTGGGCCAAGGCAAGGAAGGCAGTAAGAATGGAAATCCTTATGAGGTATTTGTTTACCACAAGACAAACAATTGTTTACTTTCAGTAATTTCTGACATCGGCTGAGGCAAGAAAAGGTCCCCAACGGGGTACTTAGCTTTTTTGATGACTTCGGATCGAAGAATACAGGAGCTGACCGACCGGCACTTGCGAACTGCTTCTGCTTCGGGCACCGCGCGGCAAGAAAGACTGAAGAAGATGGCGTCGGCTGATGCTTATGTACTCCAGCCGCTCTGACGTCGGAGAGATATGCGACATCAGCCGACGTCGGACCCAGACTTTGGAATCCGGCCGACCGAGGGCTGCCTGAGGCAGGATAACCCATATGTTATGACTGCAGTTGCATTCTTGAAGGACATCTGTGGTGTTGTCTGTCTGTATTAGCAGTTGTCCTGGTTGTAAAAGATTCCTGAAGGCCAATAGAGCTTTCTGAACGGCTAACATTTCCTTTAAGATGATATGCAGGTGCTTCTGATCCTTTGTCCAAAGGCCCTGCAGACAACTGCCCTGAAAATGGGCTCCCCAAGCATAATCAGAGGCGTCCGTGGTTAGAATTTGAGTGGCAGGAGGCAGACGGAAGGGTTTCTTTTTGTTTAGAGCACATGCCCTGGACCACCAAAGAAATTCCTTTTGAAGGCAAGGAAGGACGGAGATCAGTATGTCTCAACTGTGCCAATCCTGAGACCATACACTTTTTAGGTACCACTGTATTTTCCTCATGTAGTCTTGCATATAGTACGAGAAGGATGCAGGAGGCCATGTAACCCAAAGCCTGCAGGAATTTCCTTGCAGATAGTCGAGTTAAAGTTACCAAGGTTCTGAAAGTTGAAGCCAGCTGTAATTGTTTTTCGGATGTCAGAAATGCCATCTGGGTTGTGGTGTTTAGAAGTGCACCCAGAAAAGTTATCTGTTGTGATGGTGTCAAATTTGACTTTATGTTTACAGAGAATCCCAGGAACTTGAGGAGGTTCTGTACAAATTCTAGATGCTGGAGTAAGACATCCTTGCTGTCTGCCTGAATTAGACAATCGTCCACATAAGGGTAAATTTGAATTCCCTTGAGTCTGCAGTAAGCTACTACTGGAGCCAGGCATTTGGTGAAGACCCTGGGCGCAGTAGACAATCCAAAGGGCAGCGCAGAGAATTGAAAGTGCCTTGATCCGGCATTGAACCTGAGGTATTTTCTGCGTTCCTGCCTGATGGGAATGTGGAAATATGCCTCCTTTAAATCCAAAGTTACCATCCATGCATCTTTGGACAGCATTGGAAGTAGCTGCTGTAAGCATCTTGAATTTTGGAATCTCCAGAAAGGTGTTCAAGACCGACAGATCCAGAATGGGTCTCCATGAGTTTTGCTTCCTTGGGACTAGAAAGAGCCTCGAGTAAAAACCTTTTCCCATCTCTGAAAGAGGAACCAGTTCTATGGCATTCATAGCCAAAAGAGCTTCCACCTGGTTTAAGGCCTCCGTCCATTGATGTTTTGGAAGGTCTGGCCATCTGCTTGGCCTTGGCAAGGTATGAAAATGGAATTTGTAACCTCTTAAAACCACATCCAAAACCCACTTGTCTTGGGTTATTTGAGTCCAATTTTGATAAAAAAAAGAGTTTTCCTCCGAGAGGGGCTTCCAGGCAAGAAGTTCCTGTAGCCCAACCGAGGGAGTCATAGAGTTTGTTTCCTTTGAGACTGTGACCTGTCCTCTCCTCCCCTAGGGGTGGAAGCAGTCCACTGTCTTGGTCTATAAGCAGCTTGTGTTTGAGGCCTCCCTCTGGAGCGTCTATATCTACCCCTCTGAGGCCTGTCTGAAGTGGGAAAGGACCAATTTTTTTGAAGGCCAATTCCTGCTAAATCTAGGTGGCTGTACTCGTAAGAAATCTTTAACTGTTTGCATGGATTTCGCCTTATCCTCCCCATCTTTTTAATCACCTCTTCAGCTTTTGATCCAAACAAAACATTATGCTCAACAGGAGCATCCAATAATTTAGCCTTTACTTGTTCAGGCAAATTTTGTTCCTTTAGCCATGCATGCCTTCTAATGACTGTGCCAGAGGCCGCAGCCCTACAAGAAGCCTCCAAGGCATCAAATCCACAGTGTAAACCATGCTTCCCAACCTGTTCAGTGACATGCAATAAGTCATGTAATTGCTCATCATCTGCACAGGCAGAAATGGAAGTAAGCTTTTGTTTTAAGACAGACAAGAGAAATTGCTGGTATTTTAGCATATGAAACTGACAGTTTAAAGCCTAATGGACAAAGTAGCAGAAGTGTACACCTTTTTGCCCCATCTTTCTAAGGATTGAGAATCCTTTTCAGTAGGAATGGGATTTTTGGCAGAAGCGGCCTTAACTCCCTTAGGACACTGAGAAATGGTTTCAGGGTCAGCAGAAGGGTTCTTGTATAAAAACTGATGGGAATCAGGAACCCTGTAATATCTATCGGGCTTAACAGGAGCAGGAGGAAAAGAGTCAGGGTTACGTTAGCCTCCGAAAAGGCATCATCCACAATATCCAAAACAGGAGGAATAGCCAGGGGTCTATGTTGGGGAAGAAGAAGAAAATCCCTCAGTCTTTTCTTAGATTCTGAAAACTCCTGTCCTTCCCAATGGAAATGTTCCTTCATTTCATGCAAAGTTTCCCCAAAAGAGAAATCCTCAGGGGGAGAAGCTGAAGGAATGGATTCTTCAGCATCAGAATCCTCATAAGGGGGGAAAGAATATTCCTGATCAGAAGAAGAAACTGAGGAAACAGAAGCCTGATCAGAGGAATCATAATAAACATCCTGCCTTGGCCTTTTATCTGGAGGGGGATGTGAACCCTTAATCATAGTAAGTAAATCCTCCATCTTGAGTAACTGTTTCTGTGACTTGGGAGCCGGTTCAGAAGAGGCCTGTGTTGTAGTCTTTGATTTAGAAGGAGTCTTTGCCTTTGTCTTTGGCTTTACTAGTAGCTGAGTAGGCCTGAAAACCCCTTCGGAAGCCGGTACCTGCACAGCGGCTCCGGACCCATCCGAAGGAGCATTGTCCGAAGGTCCTGCAACAGAAGTAATTAAAGGCCTGGTTGGCTCCTCATGAGAGTCCGTTTCGGCCGTCTGTTCTGAAATGGCAGACGACAGGGGCTGCAAAAGCGCCTCACTGACGACGGCCGAACCTGAAGCTGGCTCCGCTTGTGCGCTATCATCAGATCTGGACCTCGGAGGCCTGTCTTTATCCTTGCGACGTTTGTGAACTCCGGTAGCCGGGACCGTATCAGACAACATTTTGTAGTTAAAGCGCCTACCGAAGTAATGAAAAGCAAAATCGTACCTTCGCTTAATTGTACGTTGATTGAATCTAGCACAAAACTGACAACTAGCTACGTCGTGGTCAGGGCCTAAGCAAGGAATACAGTAAGAATGAAAATCCTTATGAGGTATTTGCTTCCCACATGAAATACAATTATTAACTTTTTCTGACATCGGAGTGGAGCAAGAAAAAGTTTCAACGGGTACTTAGCTTTGAGTGGAGAAGAAAGTCTTCGGACTGAAGTATATCAGAAAAATTCGTCAGGAGTCAGCCGACCGGTACTTGCGAACTATCACCGCATGGCAAGAAAGACTGGAGAAGATGGCGTTGGCTGTCAGCTTTGTACTCCTGGCGCTCTGACGTCAGGGAGCATGGTTGAACAGCCGACGCCGGACCCAGACTTTGGGATTCTGGCCGACCAAGGGCTGCCTGCCGGCAGGGGAGAACCCTACAGTCATGACTGCAACAGTGAAACACGATGAACATCTGGGTAGAGTCCAGTGTTTGGAGGTTCCCAGTGTCTCTGTTAATGAGTTTCATGATGATGCGCTCCATAGCCTTGCAGACCAAGCTAGTCAGGCTTATAGGGCGATAGTTCCTGGGGTCTGTTGTGGCTCCATCTTTGTGGAACGGAATAACCTTTGCTGTGTGCCATTCTATGGGTATGTAGCCTGTGGAGAGGCTGAGTTTGAACAGTGTGTTTAGTTGAGGGGTTAGTTCGTCTTTGAGCTCGTTTAGGACGCAGCCTGGGACACCATCCGGTCCCATTGATGCTGTGTTTTTGGCTTTGGAGAGGGCTAGTTTAACCTGTGTCTGTGATTTCAGGGGCTCTACATTCTTCTGGCATGGTTATGGGCCCTTTTGGGGGTGAGAGGGGGGTGAAGTTTGCACTGAACCTGTCTGCCAGGATGTTGGCAATATATCTGTTGGTTCAGTGTATTTTGTGCCATTCTGCACCAACTCCAAGCAGATCTGAGCATTGCCACTTAGATTCTTGACATAGCTAAAGAATGCCTTGTGGTTACCTTTGGAGTCTTTGGCAAGTTTTCTTTCAAAGCTCGCCTTGGATGATTTTATGAGGGATCGTAGTTTCTTGCTGATACTGATCTGGGATGTCTTCCCTTCTTGGGATTTTACTCTTCTGTACTAGTTTCCTCCTTCTATTGTATAGCTTGTTTATGGCAGAGGTCAGTCAGACTGGTTTCCTTTTCTTGGAGGAGTGAGTCTTGGTTTTGCCTGGGATAACTCCACAAAAAGAATAAATCCACTAACTTGCAAGCGAGTAATGCAAACTTTTTATTCCATAAAGTGCTTTTCGTCTGGCTGGATAGCTAGACTTCTTCAGATGCAATTAAGTATTCAAAACACAGTATATAACATGAACATCAGTCAGCTGATCCGCTCTACTAATTAGAACAGCTGATCAACATCAACCAATGCATATACATACCCTCACAGCCTAAACCAAAATGCCTTAAACAAACATACCATGAGTTATATCTACTTCTAGTTAAGTTAATTAAAACCGAAGATATTTATCAATTTAAGTCATAATTTATATATTTATAAACATTCTAAAAACTTATAAAATACTTAATATGCTATACGAAAAGTATAAAAGTCAGAAACCATACCTATAAATGACTTGCTGACTTTATGTACATACTCAAAAAACATAAAATTTAAACAAGCATTTGAACTAATGATGAAAAACTCATACATCGCTCCTAGTGGGACAACTTTACTTAGTAAAATAATATAATAGAATATGCATAACATAAAATTCATAAAATGTTTGCTATGTAAAATAACATACATTTCTGCCCTAAAAGTTTTTTAAAAAACTACTTTTACGATAATTATAGCTATATATTTTTAAAGACTTTTAAGTTTTAAAATACATCTCATTAACACCTGGATAGAGACATGCAAACGTACGTAGTTGACAAAACAATTCCATTTTTTCAAGTAACAGTAGTACTGGGTCACCTCTAGCATCAGAGGTTACACATTCTATAGCTCTAAACATAAAACCATGATTAGGAAAAGAGTGAGTGTGTCTAGCTAGGGCATTGTCTAGTTGGTTATTTCTAATGCTATACAAATGTTCATATACTCTGTCCCTCAACCTTCTATCAGTCTTTCCGATATAGAAGGCAGGGCAGCTGTAACACTTAGCACGATAGACCACTCCTTTTGTATTACAATCAAACCTATGTTTAGTAGTATATCTAACCCCTCTGATAGAGAAGTTTGTCCCTACCTCTATGTATCTACAATATAGGCACATATGACATTTATACATGCCCCCATGTTTTGTACTAAAATTAATAGGTTTATGAGTTTCTAATAGATTATTCAAATTCCTACATTTCTTAAAGACTACCTTAGGAAAATCATGTAGGTCTGTTTTTATAAATTCCCAATTCTTTCGTATTATGTTTATAAAATTGTAGCTATCCATATAAAATGTAAGAATAAGACTACATGGGTCCACAGGTTTACTAGGTAACTCATCCAATAAAGTGCCCTCTTGGTCAACAACACTATCTAAACCTAGATTAGAGGGTTTAGGGACTAAAATAGGTCTAGAAGTACCTAAAATTCTCTTTTTTATTACCTCTTGACTTATTTCATCCAATAATGCATCCGGATAGCCCCTCTTTTTAAACATTTCTACTAGTTTATTACATTCCTCTGAAAAGTCCTATTCATCTGAGACCATTTGGGCCATCCTTACTAAGTGTCCTTTTACCACGGAACATTTTTGAAATGATGGTTGGCAACTACTATAATGAAGGAATGTATCCTTTCTAAATATACTTGCTTTCCAGCATTTGTTTATCCTGTCCTTTCTTAAATCTATATTAAGGTAAGATATTCTATCACTGTTAAAACACTGTGTAAATTTTAAAAAGTCAGTAGTGTTATTCAACTGGTTAACCAAGGACAAGGCTTCATTTTAGTTTCCTTTGAATAAAGTAAATATATCGTCCAGGAAGCGAGTATAAAAACTAATCTGTTCCATAATGTTGGTCACTCCAAAAATATATGTTCCTGTTCCCAAATGCCATAACTAGGCTGACAAAACTGCTACCACAGGGGGAGCCCATAGCAGCCCCTATCTTTTGTAAAAAGTATCTGTTGTTGAAAGTAATAAAGTTGTTGGACAAAACAATGTCCAACAAGTCTTCTATTAGTTTTACTTCGCTTTGGGGGGCCCCATCCTGTGTAGCAGTAAGCCTACCCATTCTATACCTTCACTGTGTGGGATGGAAGAATACAAGTCCCTCATCAATTGTAAGGAAATTAAAATCATCCCTGTATTCTAAGTTGCTCAAGTTGGCCAAAAAAGTCCAGGAATCCTTACAAATTTGACTTTGTTGGGTTACATATTTAAGCATACGGTCAATATATTTTGAGCAAGCATATGTAATGCTGGCTCTAGCATCCACTAATGGTCTCATAGGGGGGTTACTGATAGACTTGTGAATATTTGGAACTCCAAAGATAGTAGGTATTCTTGGTGCTTGTGTATCAAGAAAATTAGCAATTCCTACATCTACCCTTGTTTCAATAAACAACTCATCAAAACTAGAATGAATTCTAGCATAAGCTACGTTTAGCTCAGTTTTAGATACTTCAGTGTATGTTTCACTTGCTAAAATTTCTGCTATTTTTTTCTTAATATATTCATCCAAGTCTAGTATCACTAACCCCCCCCCCCCCTTTGTCCGGTTTCACTGTTCTCATTTGGGCTTGCTGAAGCACAGATACAGCTTCCTTTTCTTCTCTAGTTATGTTGAATTTCAAAGTACAACTTTTTTATTTTTATTTGAAGTTACTTGGTTAAAAAAATCTAATGTGCACACTTTTTCAAACAAAGCTATAGTAGGTTGTAATTGAGGGAAGAAAGTACTAGATACATAAAATGGTGTTACTGTGTGTTGCCCCTCCCCAAACAAAACTTTAAAATTAAGTTTTCTTGTAAACAGTTTAAAATCTGTAATTAAATTCTGCTATGTTAGTTTTTACTGTGGGGACAAAAGTCAGTCCTTTTGCTAGCAAATCAGCTAGCACCAAATCCACTTTACATTCAGAATAATTAAAAATATTAAAGTCACCTTGCATGTTACACACTCCTGTGTGTTTTAATCCATTTAGTTCTTAAGTCTGACTTTCCAGTCCTTCACTTTCTATTGTTTCTGGTGTGAACTGTAGTAAACTTTTTGGAGCTCCCTGCCTCAGGTTGTAGGCTGAGGCAGGATGCTGAAAATTTGCTCCGTTGTTTGGACCATGCTGTTGTATGTATATGCATTGGTTGATGTTGATCAGCTGTTCTAACAAGTAGGGCTGATCAGCTGACTGATTTTCATGTTATATACTGTTTTGAATACTTAATTGCATCTGAAGTCGTCTAGCTATCCAGCCAGACGAAAAGTGCTTTATGGAATAAAAAGTCTGCATTACTTGCTTGCAAGTTTGTGGATTTATTCTTTTTGTGGAGCATTAGTCATTTTGTTGCTGTTTTTTCCTGGTTTGCTTGGGATGGCACAATCCATGCATTCTTGTAGGTGCCCGTAGAATGCATTAGTGAAGGATTTTGCAGCTTGAACAGCTTTATCCTTTAGCATGGGGGCTTTGAAACTTTCCACCTCCGTCTTAAGTAACATGAAGTTTGCTTTTGAAAAGTTTTTCATGGTGGTTTCCTTGTCTGGGGGTGGGGGGCGGAATGCGGATATCCAAAGTGATTTGGTTATGGTCAGATCTAACCAGCGAGGGGTTGACCTCTGGTGTGGAACACCAGTCGCCCATGTTGGTGATGACCAGGTCCAATATGCTGTCACCTCTGGTGGGAGTGTTGACCAGTTGTTCCCATTTGAATTTATAAATTCTAGGAAATGTTGGGCAAGGGAGTTAGTACTCGAGTAGTTATCCCAGTTAATGTTTGGGTAGTTGAAATCACCCAATATTAGGGTGTTTGGTAGGACCTTTATGTTACCCAGTGTTTCCAGAAATGCAGAATGGGGGTCCTGGGACATGGTTTGTGATCTGTAGCAAGCGACAATTTGAATTGCAGTTTTGCCCGTTGTTAGTTGCATGTGGATAATCTCTGAAGCATTGTGCTGTGCCACTAACCTGGAGGTGTGGGTATCCTTGATGAATATGGATACGCCCCCGCCTTTTGTATTTCGGTTTGGGTGCTGTGGCCAAAATGTATGGTATAAGATGTAGCCTGGTAGTGCTGAGGTGCTCTCTGGAGCCTTAAACCAGGTTTCTGTTACTGCACATATATCGATTTTCTCCATACTGAGGAGCGCCTCGAGTGCGTGCATTTTGAGGTTTATATTTCTGGCACGGAGTAGTATTACCCTCAGATTTTTGTTACTTGTGCTATTTACGGTGGTGGGATTGTCTTTTGAGCCTTGCCTACAAAAGGTAATATGGGAGTGGCAAGAGCCTTGGCCAGTATTCGAAAGTCTAAGGGTGACAGGTGCAAGCAGTCTCTAGCGAAGCAGCGTGGCTTGTCGAGCATGTCATCCCAGGCACACACACACTGGATCCCCCTTTGAATGACACCAAAAACTTAGCCAATTGTTGAAATTGATTATTTTTTTCTTTATACCGTGGTATCACTCTTGGTGAGGGCAGGATGCTACTGAACGTCAGGGTCATACCGGCCTGGGCTACATGATCAGAGAGCTCTTCCATATCTCTTTTCATGTAATCCAGTGAGGTACGGCTCAGGTCATTCACACTAACATGGACAATGACAGAATTGTATTTGTACTTGTTCTGGAGTGACCTGAGTGCTTGTGTTATGTGGCGGATCCTGGCACCCGACAAGCAGCTAACAGTAACCTTCTCCTTATTCAGCCTAGCGAGTGGGACATCAGTGTGCCTGACTAAAGTCACCTATTACTAGTATGTTGGGTATGTTATTTCACCTTAATGGCTGTGATTGTGTGGCACCCTGGTTTTGTGAAGTATGTTTCATGGTTTGTGTTAGGGGGTGGAGGTTGCTTGGATGTTTGCTTTGGAGGTCTCTGTTGGTTTTGCAGATTTTTATTTAGAGCCTCAGAGTATGTTTTCGTGTATTTCTGTGTGTTTTTTGCCAGTGCTGGTTTAATGGGTCTATGTGAGACTGGTGGCGTGATGCAAGTATTTCCCTTCTCCTCTTGACTGTCTGATCCAGTCTTGGGTTGAGAGAGCTTAGCCTCCAGTTTGGCTGTATAATTGCATCTCTCGCATGTATTAGTGTTTGGTGGTAGGAGGAGAGGGCTGTCTGTGTATATGAGGCAGTTGTTACATTGCCTCAAAATGCCCAGATTCATCAGTTGGACTGGAGAGTACACCTGAAACTGCCCTTTGGACATGCCTGGATAGGTACAGTAAACTGTTTTACTGAATGGCTGGTAAGGTTGAATAGAGAGCCTTGTCCTTCTGTAGTGCTAGGGTTTATAAGTGCTTGCTATGAGTTTTGAGCAAGTGCCGGCCTGAGAAATGAATAGCTTGAGCGCTTAAGTTGAAAGTTTGTCTAGTTCCAAGGCAAAAACTGAAGAGGAGACTTTGTGGAGCCAGGAATAGTTATACCCCAGCTAACCAGCACTGCCCAGTGAGCAAAACTGGGCAAATGCAGTTTTTATAGCAGGGAAATGAGATACAAATTAGCCAAAAATGACCAATAAACTACTACTTTCAGACATGAAACCACTCCTCCAAGGACAGACAGGCTGCTCAAAGCTCCCCTCTCAGACAGGTGAAGAGAGAAACTTCCTTCTACTCAAGTAAGGTATGGGCAAACACTGAGATCTGTAACACAGCCCTGAATTCAGCACTAATCTAAAAACTGGACTATACTAGCCTAGAAATCTGGGAAACGAGTACATACACACACACACATATATATATATATATATATATATATATATATATATATATATATATATATATATATTCAGAGTTGTAGTCAATGCCCCTAGCAATAAAGTAGAAACACAAATACAGTAAAAGCAGATGAAGTGCAATTGTTATATATATATATATATATATATATATATATATATCTATATATATAAAAAGAAAATGAACAATCTAATTTAAGCAAGTTACCCAATTAAACAGAAAAAACTCAAAACTGAGCCCTGTTCCAGCAGTCAAGTTCTAACTGCACCCTCCCGCTACTAGGGTGCAGGGGAACCTTCTCCAAAAAAGATGGCCTGGATCAGTGCTCAAGTTATATAAACAAAGCTAGATTCAGCAGGCCTGAATCTGGTCCTATGCTACAGCAGCAAGGCGCACCAATTTCAGAAAGAAACAGTTTGAATAAACAGGCACAATAAGCTTGTGACCAGAAATTCCCAGCTCAGAAGTTCAGAATCCAGCCTCTCCTCCCACAACAGTGCAGACCACAAACCTTCTTAATGTAGAATAACTGGCCTGAAGCCCAAGTGCTTAAGCCAGAACTAATACACTTTTAGAATAGCAGACACTGAGCTTTCAATCAGCAACTCCCAACTTAGAAGGATGTAAGCTACCTGTCCTGCCACAACAGTGCAGACCACAAACCTTCTTAATGTAAACAGCCTGTATGAAGCCCAAGTGCTTAAACCAAAAGACTTAGAATAACAGTTACAATTTAATCAGGCTACTACTTGAGCATGAAAGGAGGATTAGTACGAAGGGGACAACCTATCCTTGTGAAAAACCAAAAAAGGACGGATGGCCATAAGGTCCTGGAGCTTAGAAACCCTCAGAATAGAAGTAAGAGCAAGCAACAGGACTGCAGAGAAGCTGAACCTGCAGGCTTAACTGGATTGTAGGTAATTTTTTTCTAAAACACAATTAAGGTCCCAAGGAGTAGGAACAGGGTTCCTTGAGGGTCTAAAATGCAGGATACTTAAAAGAAACTGTCAGACCTCAAAGTGAGAAGCCTAAGGAGGGTTCGAGGACAGACAGGCAGAAATGGCATGCAAATGGGCCTTTACACAAGAGTAGGCCAAGCCAGACTAGATCAACTCACAAACAGAAGAGAACCAGAGGGACCCCCACTGAAAAAGGATACTGTATCAGCCTGGCACCAGACAAAAAATCCCATTTTGACATACAAGACTTCCTGGTTGCCTCCTGTAAAACCTTAAGCATGTCCTCAGAAAAAATGTGCCTAAAAGGGATCAAAACCCTACCACCTGCAGTGTCAGTTGAAGAGTGGACACATGAGGATGGATGAGCAACCCCTCTTTTGCTGTGTGAAGAGGTCCAACCAGTGAGGGAACTTGTGATAATTGCCCCTGGCCAGATGCATTAAGGAGGGGAACCAGTGCTGTCTTGGTCAAACAAGATTTTTAGGGAGTCCAGCTGAATCTTCTGCAGGACTTGAAGTAGAGGAAGGGAGAAATGAATAGGGAAACACCCGCTTCAAAGGAAAGAAAGGGCGTCCATCTTTTACGCTAGATGGCATGGCATTGTGTAACAGAAAGAGGGAGCAGCCTCTTCAGAAGTGAGGCAAAAAGATCTACCTGAGGTTCACCTCACAAATGGACTATGTCCAGAAACACAGCTCTGTGAAGCATCCATTGGTGAGCCTGTGTTTCGAACCTGCTCAAAGTGTTTGCCAGTAAATTCTGCTCCGAAGGAATTCACACTGCCTGAAGAGTTAACTGATAACCGACAGGCACATCCCAGCCTGAAGAGCTAACCTGTAGAGAAGGGAAGACTTTGTGGCCCTCTGCCTGCTAACATACCACATATCACTGTGGTGTTGTCCATGTAAACCTTCACACGGCCTGCACAGAATACGATTATACTTATGGTCTATAAATCATTTTATGACTTTTAGTGTTCATTTGAATTTTAACTTCCATTAATTGATTGCGAAATTTGATTGGGCTGTCAGAATGATGTTTGTTTTTAAAAGGATGTGATTGTTATTGGTTGATACACACTGAGGAAGGGTCACTACCTGAAAGTTTTGTGGACTATTTGTAAAACTACAGATTCATTTTTTACTTATCTGCGTGTTCGCTTTGTGGAGTATTTTTTCTTCGTACTTGTTTATTCTACTGTGCGGTTCGCCACAGTGCTGGTTTGGTTCGTTTGAAGAACCTGAAGGACCAGAACAGAGCTCTCACCTCTTTGATATTAATATGGCCTGCCCTCTGATGGAGAGGGCAAAGACCTTGGACTTTCAGATGACCCCAGGAAGTCCCCCACCTCATATCTGATCCGTCTGTGAACAGTTCTTGAGAAGGAACCAGAGGCTGAAAGGGCAGGCCAGGGTTGAGAAAAACTTGCTGAATTCACCTCTCAAATTCCCGATTCTGACACGGAAGGAGAGGTGCACGAAAATACAGAGGTTGGCAATGCTGAAGCCAAACTGACTTGAGGTACCATTGAAACATCTGCATTTGCAGTCTAGTGAGAGGTAGCACAAGAACAGAAGAGGCCATGAATCCCAGGCTTGAAGAAACTCTTGCTGAATTAACAGGGAAGGAGAGACTGAAAGAAAGTTGTCAAGGACAGAACATCTGGAGGCAAAAGAGGCCATCATTGGTGCTGTCTGAATCCTGCAACCCAGATACACATGGTTTTGAGAGGGAGATAGGACAGACTTTTGAAAGTCAATAGTGAACCCTAGACTTTGGAGGAGAGATATGGTGAACTCCAGATCCTGTAACAGGTGACTGGGAAAAGGTGCCTGAAGCAAAAGGTTGTCTATACAAGGAGAAATCTGAATGCCATGGAGCCTGCAAAAGGCAATCACAGGAGCTAGGCATTTTGTGAATATCCTTGGGGGCTGATTTAACATCTCATCAGAAGGATAACACACCTGACTGCCATACCCCCTTAATGGTGCATTGAAGTGTCAGCAATCCAACTACCTGGAGTAGGAATAGAACCCAGAGCCTTTGATCTGCTAGCAGTTATGGTGATTGTGCTACCCACTTGAGCTACACAGAAAAAGAGAAGCCTGTTTTTCTATCAACACGTTTTCCCTTTTTTCCAAGTTACCATGACCCAGGAGTTAGTAAATTTTAAGTTCAGGGATTTGAAAGATGACACCCACACAGCAGAGTACAGAAACGTTTCTCATTTCTAAGCATTTCTGCCACTTCATGCATTACAGTCTGTTGTGCCCAGTGCAGAAATGTGCTTCAGAGCTATTTATAAATGCAGTTGTTTTGCTTCACTACTGCACTCCACAGTGGCTTGTTAAAGATGTTCATAGGTAGGTACTGGGCTATCTGCCCGAAGGCATACATTAGCCCAGCCACATTGTGCAGTATTCACCGCCCCCTTTGGTTAGTTCCTTAGGCCCTTGATCTAGCAGCTAGTACCCTTGGCCCCTATCTAGTAGAGCTGTTGGTATGATCCCTGGTGTGAACTTTTGTTACCCATCCACTCGTCAAGGTTCCTCTTGAAGAGTGATAGTGAGGGGCTCTGTCTTATGTAGATCGGGACCTTGTTCCATAGCAAGGGAAGTCTTTTGAAGGAATCTATCCCTCCAGCATGTTCTATTCATTGTTGTGCTGAGGTTTATATCCCTAGAGTGTGTAGCTCGAGTAGATTTGGTTTTGCTAAGATGGAGCATGTTCAACAGTTCTGAGATGGACATGACTCTATGTTAGACAGAGATCGCCCCTGAGAAGGCGGTATGCAACAGAGAAAAGCCTTAGCTTTTTCAATCGTGCTGCATAGGGCAACTGTTTGAGGCCAGTAATCCTCTTGGTTAGGTACCTCTGTGGTCTCTCCAGCTGCTGGAGATGTCTAACCAGGTACATTCCAATTGGTGCATTGTACTCAATAATGGATCTGATGAGAGAAGAGTAGATCGGCACCATTACATCCTTAGATCTTGATGTGAACCCTTTCATGATCAGATGGGTCACACAGAAGGATTTTCTAACCACCTTGGCAACATGGTTATCAAAGGAAAGCTGACTATCTACTTGGGTCCCTAGATCCCTTATTACTTCTTCAGATTTCAGGGGATTACCTCCTATGTGGTAGTTCACGGGTACTCTGATTTTTCCAAAGGGGATTACTATTTATTTATTTACTTTATTTATTTAAATTTGTTGACCGGGAGTGTCCGACTGGACGTGGGTCCATTTTCAGCGGAGGCCCGGGGAGAAAAGCTCCACAGTAAAATAAACAGACAGTAGTTACATTGGATTACATAGCGATTAACAATTTAACATAGAAATTACTTACAACATATTTACAGATGAAGAACATAGTACATCAGTAGACCACTAGAATCTTTATCTGTGAAGTACATAACAGGCATTAACAAATGCAACAATGAGAAGTTCCTGCTGTATAATAAAGTACTAGGCTTATGAGCATCTGAGCTTGCTATCATCAAGGTAGTTAGTGGAGGTGAAAGAAAGGGGTGGATGATATTAGAGTGGGAGTTGCAAGGGCATAGCCAGCATGTTTTTAGGTGTGCTTTTAATAATGTTTTGAAGTTGGTGCATGAAGATACAGAGGTAATTGTGGGTGGGAGTGAGTTCCATAAGTTGGCTATGGTGCAAGAGAATAGTGCTTCACCAGCAGAGTTACTGGCTTTAGTGATCTGCAAGTGATTTTTGTTGCTGGATCTTAGTGGTCTGGTGGTGCGATAGGGTTGGAGTAGATTCTGGAGGGATGGGACATTTAGTGGATGGTTTACTAGCTTGTGGGCGAGTGAGAGTTGATACCACTGAAGGAGGTGTGGGAGTTCAAGCCAGCCCAGTTCAGTAAGTGAGACACAGTGGTGACTACTGTAGGATGCCACTGTGGCACTACGCATTTTTTAGCATTTAGCTTGAGACCATGGCTTTGACACCATGCATCAGTCTCATTAAGGCCTTTCTGGAGGATATCCATGTCGGCTGGAGACTATTATAGCACCCAGTTTGCAATCGTCCACAAACTTGGTCAGCCACAGCCCTTCAGTGCTTGCCTGTACTTCTGAGAAGTATATGCCAAACAGGAGGGGCATTAGGACAGAGCCCTGAGGCACACCGCTCGTTACTGGTCTGGATTTGGACATAGATCCTGCTACTCTTACTTTGTGGGATCTGTCCGACAGCCAGTTTGCGATCCATCTTGTGACATAAGGGTTTATGCCCAGGTTGGTGAGTTTATCAATAATACCCGAATGGGGAATGGTGTCAAATGCTTTAGCAAGGTCAAGGTAAGCCGTATGTACCTCCTTTCCCTTATCTATAGCCTGAGCAATGGTCTCAAAGAAGTCCACCAGGTTCAGGAGGCATGATCTGCCCTTGACAAAGCCAAAAGTACAGTTTTGTACATACCATAAATGTAGATGTCCGAGAGGTATGCATCTGCAGTCCTTACAAATGGGTTGCCTGTCATCAGGCAGCCCTTCGGTCGGCCGGATTCCAAAGTCTGGGTCTGGCCTCGGCTGATGTCGCACTCCACCCGACGTCATAGCTGCAGTTATTCGGGTATAAAGGTATCAGCCGACGCCATTTTCCTCAGTGTTTCTTGCCCCAGATGCCAGGTGCCCTCTAGGAATGCTAAATTTGGATAAATGCAAATGGTTCCAAATAGTAGAGAGCACACAAAAAATAAACATGTATGTACATATATACAAACAAATACACCATAATAGATTCCCCCAGCTAGCTACAAGATGGGCAAATACCCTAGGAGTACCACAGAGGGGAAGGAGGGTGGGTAATCCTGACTGCAGATGCATACCTCTCGGACATCTACATTTATGGTAGGTACAAAACTGTACTATGTCCTTCAAGGATGCATCTGCAGTCCTTACAAATGGGTAGAATACCATAGCCAAACTGGGGGAGGAGGAGAAATAAGATTATGGTGTAGTTAAGATCCCTTGCAAAACAGCAGTTGCAAAACCTGCTCGGGATCTGGAGTATAAGGGTAGATTATAATGCTTGGCAAATGTATGCACGGAGCTCCAAGTAGCAGCCTCTAAAATGTCTTTGGTAGCCACTCCTCGTAAAAGCTGTGGTAGTGGCTGTAGCTCTTGTAGAGTGAGGTCTGATGTTTTCTGGAGTTTTCTTCCCATGGTGAGAGTAACAAAATCTAATGCAATTTCCTATCCACTTAGAGATTGTCTGTTTTGAAATTGCTTTTCCTTCCATTCCTGTTGCATATGCTACCAGTAGCTGGTCAGTTTTTCTATTGCTCTTGGTCCTGTCCAGGTAGTAGCGCAATTGTCTATGTACATCCAAGGTATGTAACAGTCTTTCTCCCTTGTTCTGTGGGTTGGGAAAGAATGTAGGCAGGTGGATAGCTTGGTTTAAAGATACCCTGGAGACCACCTTTGGCATAAAAGTAGGATTAGTTCTCATGGACACTCTATTTGATGGAAGATAAGGAAGGGCTGTACTGCCATTAATGCCTGTAGTTCAGAAACCCTTCTTGCTGAAGTGACTGCAAGCAGGAAAGCAGTTTTCCATGATAAGTACTGTATTTCTGCTGATGCTGCTGGCTCGAAAGGAGGTAGTGTCAACTTTTCTAACACAAAGTTCAAGTCCCATGCGGGCAATGGTGGCTTCCTAGGTGGTTTTACATCTTTAATTCCTCTCAGAAACTGCCTGAGCAGAGGATGTGAGAAGACTGGAGGGTCCATGTTGTATTCTGCTGAAATAGCTGATGCATGAATCTTAATGGAAGAATAGGACAGGCCATTGTGGAAGAGCTCTGCCAAGTATTCCAGGATGTTAGCTATGTTTACCAGTGATACATTTTCTCCTTTTGCTGCACTCCAAATGAGGTATCTTTTCCATTTCGCTGAATAATTTTTTCTTGTTGAGGGTCTGCGAGCCTCCAAGATAATGTCCTTAACCCTTTGAGATAATTCTGGGTTATTTTGTCTTATGCAATGTTCCAGGCAGCCAGTTGCAGTGTTTTTAGGTTTGGATGCAAGGTTTTGAAGTTGTTCTGTGTTAACAGTAAGGGAACTAGGGGCAGAGGCCATATTTGTTCCCGAGACATACTCCTCAGTACTGGGTACCAATGCTGCCTCGGCCAGTCTGGAGCTATCAGGATGATCCTTGGATGGTCTTCTTTGATCTTCAATAGCACCTTGTGCATCAAAGGAAGAGGAGGGAATGCATATGCTGTCAGGTTTTTCCAACTGAAAGATAGGGAGTCCACCTTCCAAGCAAGTGGGTGGTATGTCCTCGTGCAGAATTTTTTCAATTGGTGGTTGTGTGGGGATGCAAATAAGTCTATTTGTAGTAGTCCCCATTTCCCTGTAATGGTTTTGAAGATGTCTGGATGCAGCATCCATTCGTGGGCATCCGTGGTAGTTCTGCTTAGGATGTCTGCCAGTATATTTTCTTTTCCTGGTACAAATATTGCCTGTAACTGAATGTTGTAGCTCAGGGCCACATTCCAGAGGTCCATTGCCATCCGGCATAGAGGGTATGAATGCGTGCCTCCCTGTTTGTTGATGTACCACATAACTGTGGTGTTGTCCATCCTTATCAGCAATTGACCCTGGTGAAGAAATGGTCTGAATGTCTGAATTGCCTATTTTACTGCCAGCATCTCCTTTTGATTTATGTGTAGGTGCAGCTGGTCTTGAGTCCATAAGCCTTGTATGCACTTGGCCAGTTGAGGTCTGTGGAAGGGCAGTCCTTTGTTCGATTGACAGGCCTGAGCCCACCATTGGAATTCCTGCTTCAGGCATAGAATTATTGGAATTCGGGTTTCTAGGCTGTGCTTGTGCCGAGACCATAAATTCCTTAGATACCACTGTAACTTTCTCATATGTAGCCTGGCATGTGGAATCAATATTATGCAGGATGCCATGTAACCCAGGGCTTGCAGGACTTTTCTTGCTGTTAGCTGGTCCTGCTTTGTTAATGCCATGAAGTAGAGAGGGAGGTGCTTCTGCTTTTCTGCTGTTAGGAATGCCATTTGGTTTGATGTGTCCAGCTCTGCACCCAAGAAGGTTATCCTTTGGGATGGTATCAGCCTTGACTTTTTTATATTGACTGTGTATCCCAGGGCTTGCAGTAGATAAATGACCTTTTTCAAATCTTTTGTTAATTTGTTTTTGCTGTCCGCTTGTAACAGGCAGTCGTCCGGGTAAGGGTAAATCTGAATTCCCTGGAGCCTGCAATGAGCCATTACTGATGCCAGGCATTTCGTGAATACTCTGGGCGCAGTAGATAAGCCAAAGGGCAATGCTGAGAATTGACAATGCTCTGATCCTGCAAGAAATTTGAGGTATCTTCTGCAATTTGGTCGTATGGGGACGTGCAGGTATGCCTCCTTGAGATCTAGAGTTACCAGCCAGGACTCCTTGCCCAGGATGGGAAGAAGCTGCTGTAGGGTCAGCATTTTGAATTTTGGAACAATGAGGTATGTGTTTAGAGCGGACAGGTCTAGAATAGGTCTCCATTGGTTTTCTTCTCTTGGTACCAGGAAGAGTCTGGAGTAAGATCCTTGCCCCTGTTCCATAAACGGTACCCTTTCTATGGCTCTCATCCTTAGTAAGTGATTTATTTGTTGTAGAGCTTCTGTTTTCTGATTTGGAGGTAGGTTTGGCATTCCTCTCTTCCTTGGTAGAGTATGGAAGTGAAACCTGTAACCTTGGTCTATTGTCTGCAAAATCCATTTGTCTCCTGTGATGTAGTGCCAGTTTACTGAAAATAAGGCTAGTTTTCCGCCTAAGGGTGCTTCTAGTTGTTCCCTGGTAGGCGGTGCCAGAGCCAAGTCACTGTGATTGTCCAGTGGAAGCGGTGGTGGCTGGATCTGTGGTAGTACCTCGCTGGTTGTTAGTCTGCCATTGACGTCCCCTGTAGGCACCTCTGGATTGACCCCTGCCTCTTGAGCGTCTATTCCTGCCTCTCTGGGCTCTGGAGGTGTCTGGAAAGGACCAGTTCTTGGAAGGCCAGTTCCTACTAAACCTTGGAGGCTGGACCTGCAAGAAATCCTTGACTGTCTGGACAGATTTTGCTTGGTCTTCCACCTTTTTAAGCACCTGCTGTGCTGGGGAGCCAAACAAATTAAGTTTATCCATAGGAGCATCTAGGAGCTTTGATTTAACATGGTCCGGTAAGGATTGTTCTTTTAACCATGCATGTCTTCTGATCACTGTACCAGTCATAGCTGATCTAAAAGAAGCCTCCAGTGCATCATAGCCGCATTTTAAGGAATGATTACTGACCTGCTGAATGTTATGTACCATTTCCTGAACAGACTTTTTGTCTAATGGTTCATCCGAGGACAGTTTTTTAGTTAACTGAACTAACATAAATTCCTGATACTGAATCATGTGGAATTGACAGTTTAAGGCCCTAGCTGAAAGAGTAGCAGAAGTGTAAACTTTTTTACCCCATCTCTCTAAGGCCCTAGATTCCCTATCAGAGGGGAGGGTTTTTTTGCAGAGGAAGCTGCTACAGCCTTGGGTCCCTGGGAAATAGTTTCAGGATCTGCAAAAGGAGCCTTATACAAATGATAATGTGTGTCCGGAACCCTGTAGTACCTATCGGGCTTAGCAGGGGCCGGAGGAAGAGAATCAGGAGCAGTACAAGCATCATTAAATGCATCATCCACAACAGTAAGTACTGGAGGAATGGCTAAAGGCCTATGCTGTGGCAAATGCAAAAAGGTTCTAAGCCTTTTCCTTGAGTCTGAAAAATCCTGGCCCTGCCATTGAAATTGTTCCCTCATAGCATGCAAGGTTTCCCCAAAAGAAAATTCCTCAGGCGGAGAGGCAGAAGGAATGGACTCTTCTGCATCAGAGTCCTCATAAGGAGAAAAAGGGCCCTCTGGAGGATTTGTATTGTCTGAATCATCAGAGGAGTCATCTAAAGAAACTGGCTCAGGGGGCTCTGCTCTAGGCCTCTTCTCTGGAGGTGGGTGAGAGGCCCTGTCTAGGTGTGGTTGGGATCCCCTGATCAAAGAAAGGAGATCCTCTGCTAGACTAAGCATTTGAGAACTAGAGCTAGGCCTGTGAGAGGGGGTCTTAGCAGGTACAGTTTTGGTAGATTTTGCTGCTTTAGCCCTGGCAAAAGCCTTAATCGACATGGATGCAGGGGGCCTAGCAGCTCCACGTGCAGGAGTAGAAATATCTAAAGGAATAGTATCAGATAAATCCTGTGAACCTGCAAGAGCAGGTGGGATTTCAGTAGCAGATTCAGCCATGCTGGATGAGGCCTCGGTAAGAGGTAAGCTTTCGGCCGAAGGAAGAACCGTGGACTCTGTTTCAGCCGAAACAGAGACACTCGCGGTTGGCTTAACCGCGGTTTCGGCCGAAACCGCGGACCTCGAGTGTCGGTCCTTTTCCCTTCGCTTTTTAGTTATTTGCATAGTCGGAGTATCCGACGGCATAATGTAAGCAAAAGCGGAGCTGAAAAACTCCTCAGCAAATTCCGACCGACGTCTAAGTGTCCGTCGGTTGAAAGAAGCACAGGCTAGACAAGCTGCTACGTCGTGGTCTGGGCCTAAACAAGGTAGGCAGTAAGAGTGGAAATCTTTATGAGGTATTTGTTTCCCACAAGTTAAACAGTTATTCACTTTTTCTGACATCGGCTGAGGCAAGAAAGAGTCCCCAACGGGGTACTTAGCTTTTTAGAAGTCTTCGGTAGTAGAAATCTCTGTTCTTTTGTTCTGACCAACCGGCACTTGCGAACAACTTCTGCTTCGGGCGTCACGCGGCAAGAAAGACTGGGGAAAATGGCGTCGGCTGATACCTTTATACCCGAATAACTGCAGCTATGACGTCGGGTGGAGTGCGACATCAGCCGAGGCCAGACCCAGACTTTGGAATCCGGCCGACCGAAGGGCTGCCTGACGACAGGACAACCCATTTGTAAGGACTGCAGATGCATCCTTGAAGGACATCTGTGTGGGGTCAAGTGTTTGGAGGCTCCCAATCTCTCCATTTATGAGTTCCATAAAGATTCGCTCCATTGCCTTACAGATCAGACTGGTCAGGTTTATTGGTCAGTAGTTCCCAGGGTCGGTTGTGGGCCCACCTTTGTGCAGCGGAACCACCGCTGCTGTGCACCATTCTATGGGCACATATCCTGTCGAGAGGCTAAAACTGAACAGGGTATTCAAATGTGTGGTTAATTCCTTTTGGAGCTCGCGTATGACACAGTCTGTGACACCATCTGGTCCCATGGAGGCAGTGTTTTTAGCTTTAGACGTATCAGTAATAATTGGAGTTACACAATCCCCTGGAATAGTAATAGGCCCTGTAGGTGGTGGTGGTGGGGGTGGGGGCGAATTTACACTGAACCTGTCAGCCAAGATGTTGGCAATGTCAGTGGGATCAGTGTATTTTGTTCCATTTTGTACTAGCTCAGAACAGACCTGAGCATTGCCATTTAGGTTTTTGACGTAACCATAGAAGGTTATCCTTATGGTTATCCTTGACCACTTTTTTTTCGAAACTGGCTTTAGTTGACTTGATGAGGGCCCTCAATTTCTTATTAATGCTGATCAGGGATGATTTTTCTACTTGAGATTTGACCTTTTTTTGTATAAGTCTCCTCCTTTTATTGTAAAGTGGTTTCTTCTTGCTTGAGGAAGGAGTCTTGGTTTTATTTGGGATAGCATGGCCCATGCAATCCTGAAGATGCATATAGAGTGCCTTGGTGTAGGATTCCGCATCCTGGATATCATTATCCTTCTGCAAGGGAATAGTGAAGCTTTCCACTTCGGATGCAAGTAGTTTGAAGTTTGCTTTGGAAAGGTTTTTGACTTTGGTTTCTTTGACTGGGGGAGGTGGAGGGATGAGGATGTCCAGGGTTATCAGTTTGTGGTCTGATCTGACCAGAGAGGGAGTGATAACGGGTGTGGTACAATGGGCCCCCATATTTGTGATGACTAAATCCAATATGTTGTCACCTCTAGTGGGAGAGCATACCAGTTGTTCAAGGGCATTTGAATTTATAAATTCTATGAACCGCTGGGCATAGGAGTTAGAACTTTGGTAGTTCACCCAGTCCATACCAGGGTAGTTGAAATCACCCAAAATTATGGTGTTGGGTAGGACCTTTATATTTTCCAATACCTCAAGGAATGCTGAGTGAGCATCTTGGGACATGGTGGGTGATCTATAACAGGCTACAACTTGAATTGTGGTTTTGCCTGCTGATAGTTGCGCATGGATGATCTCTGGAGCATCATGCTGCACCACTAACCTGGAGATGTGGGTATCCTTGATGAATATGGATACACCTCCGCCCTTTGTACTGTGATCCGGTAACTGAGGCCGGAAAGTACGATATGAATTGTAACCTGGTAGTGCTGGGGTGCTCTCTGGAGCCTTGAACCAGGTTTCCGTCACTGCACAAACATTGATTTTCTCCATGCTGAGGAGAGCCTCGAGTGTGTGCATTTTGAGGTTGAGACTTCTGGCGTTGAGTAGCATTACCCTTAATTTTTGATTACCTGTGCTGGTTACGGTGGTTGGTTTGTCCTTTGAGCCTTGCCTAAAAAAGGCACTATGGGGATGGCAAGAGCCTTGGCCAATATTCGAAAGCCTAGGGGTGACAGGTGCAAACTCTGGCAAAACAGCGAGGCTTGTCTATCATGTCATCCCAGGCAGACAGACACTGGATCCCCTTAGAATGACACCAGAAGCTTAGCCAATTGTTGCAATTGATCATTTTGTCTTTGTACTGTGGTATCATTCTAGGTGAAGGTAGTATGCTACTCAAGGTCAGGGTCATACCAGCTTGGGCTACATGATCAGATAGCTCCTCAATATCTCTTTTCATGTAGTCCAGGGAGGTATGTCTTAGATCATTCACACCAACATGTACAATGACAGCATCATACTTGTACTTGTTCTGGAGTGACCCAAGTGCCTGTGTTATGTGGCGGATCCTAGCACCCGACAGGCAGCTGACAGTAACCTTCTCCTTGTTTAGCCTGGTCAGTGGAACATCTGTGTGCCTTACTATAGAGTCTCCTATTACTAGAGTGTTGGGTATGGTGTTTTGCCTTAGAGGCTGTCGTGAGGCACACTGCTGAGGTGAATTGTGTGTTTTCTGGCTTGTGTTTGGAGGTGCAGGTTGCTTACTTGTCTGCTTTGGAGGGCCCTGTTTCTTTTTTCAGATTGGTACCTAGTGCCTCCGAATAGGTTTTTGTGTATTTATGTGTAGGTTTTGCCGGTGCTGGTTTTGTAGATCCATGTGTGACTGATGGTGTGATGCTAGTGTGTCTCTTCTCCTCTTGACTGTGTTACAGTCATGGGTTGAGAGCGCTTCGCCTCCAGTCTGGCTGTGTATTTGCATCTCTCACAACTGTTTGTGTCTAGAGGTAAGAGGAGCAGGTTGTCTGTATACATGAGGCAGTTGTGACATTGCCTCAGGATGCCCAGTTCCACCAGATGAACCGGAGAGTACACCTGAAGCTGACCTCTGGACATGCTTGGAACAGTGAATTTAACTTGTCTTACGGACAATCGAGGGTCTTATGCTGTATTATAATAGTGCTGTCTAGGAGATTTGGAAAATAATAGTGCTGTCTAGGAGATTTGGACAAGTGCTGATTTGGGTTATGCAAGTGCTACGATAAGACCAGTTGATCCGAAACACTCGAGTTGAGGTTTGCCTAGTTCTAAGGGAAAATTTTCAGCGCAGACTTTGTGGAGCCAGGAATAGTATACCCCAGCTAACTGGCGCTGCCCGATGCTGCTCTGTGCGCAAGACCGCAGAAAAAGAGAGTTGCAGGGTTTTACGAGAGAGAGATCAAGGAGTTTGGAATTGATCCAAAATGGCCAATAAAACTACAGTTTCTAGGCAGTAACCACTCCTACAAGGACAGGCAGGCTGCTCAGTGTTAACCACTGCCACTGGAGAACACAGAGACTTCCCTTTAGCCCAAGTAAGCACTGGCTTCCAAGAAACTTACAAACAGCTCAGAACAGCAACTCTGTAACTGAACTTTTTTTTTTTTTAATTATAGAAAGTGGGAAAATGGCAAGATTTTTTTGTTTTTGTGGCTTGTATTTGTACAACTGACCTTTATCACATTACTGTTCATTTTATTTTAAATAAATAAAACAGATTAAGTTGACATATTACTCAGATGATAGTGTTGTGTAAATCTATTGATGCTACATAAATTCACTACGAACCTTGTGCAGCTTACTGTTTATGGATTCCAACAACAGGTGACATCATTACTTCATAG
Organism: Protopterus annectens; assembly: GCF_019279795.1. Classification (NCBI taxonomy): domain Eukaryota; kingdom Metazoa; phylum Chordata; order Ceratodontiformes; family Protopteridae; genus Protopterus; species Protopterus annectens. Next base: position 935,866,860 of record NC_056733.1, on the reverse strand, counting down.
CTACTTACTAGAATACTCATCGAAGAGGATCTTAAGAAGCTTAGCCTCACGTTCCCAAGGTACTTTTTATCCCTTGTACTTTATGGGCAAAAAAACCCGAGATGGGCTGAAAAAGGATATGCTGGGACATTTACATGTTGCCCTTCCCCCATGAGGCACAAAGGTGCTAAACCAGTGATTGAATTTGCCATTATCCATCCATTCATCAAATTACATTTCAACACAATAAGTGAAGAACTCTGCTTTACTGTTCACCAGGTTATTCCCACCAGGCTAGTGGTCTTTAAAGGAGAGACTCGATGTGGTATTTATACTACTAGTGGAAATTTGGCCAAGGTATCGGGGAACTAAATCCACATGAGCTACATATGTACAAATATTTCAAGCATAGGCATTAATGCATGTCTAGCCTGCCAATATACCTAAACACCTGTCCCCATAAGTGTCCGGGCTGTTCTTAAAAATATCTAAACTAGTGCTTGCTTTCATGTAATTTGGTAGTCTGTTCCATACATCGGCTGCTCTCTTGCAGAACCAATAATAATTTTCTACATAGGCTGCCTGACTATTCCCTACTACTTCCTGATAGCCCCAAACATTCCCACAGGTAGTCATCTCTAAATACCCTACATACCTGAATAAGATCTCATCTTAATAGACACTGTACAAGTTCAGTTATTTTAGTCTTTCATAATAAAGAATGGTTGTGTAAAATCTTACCATAACCATAGATGTCTCTCTACTATGTTGTAGTATTCTTTATATCTGGGTTGTATTCCACCCATTAATCCAACGTCCGGCCTGGATATAAAAGCTTACAGCCACTGCCCGTATGTGGGGACATTGCACGTATGCTCTGACAATTTCAGCCATAAAACGGACGTTTGCATGTACCATCCTCAGAACAAGTTATAGGTTTCATAGGTGAGTACTAGGCTAATGGCCCTGGAGCCTTTACAAGCCTAGCCCATAGAAGTGCCCTGATATTGTGCCACCTGACGTTAGTTCCCAATACCTCTATCAGTTAGAGCCACTGGAGTGATCTCCAGGGTGAACTTTTTATTTCCCATCCACTCAAGATCTCCCTTGAAGAGGGCCAGTGAGGTGCTCTGTTTGACACGTATGGGATGTCAAATTCCAGAGCATGGGCAGTCTCTGGGTTATGAACCCATCCCTCCAGCATGTTCTCTTGATTGTGGTAATGAGGCTGAGGTCTCTGGAGCATGTGGTGTAGAGGGATTGGGATTTCTTTAGATGTAGCATTTGTAACAGAGCTGGGTCAAACATGGCTTTGTAAGTCAAGGAGAGATCACCTCTTAGTAGATGATACGAGATACAGAATAGCTGGAGTTTTTTTTTTTTTTTTTTTTTTGTCTGTCCGTGTAGGACATGTGTTTAAGGCCTAGGCCCATGAGAAGCCACAATCATAAGGCAAACAAGGAAGCAAGTTGTAGGGGCAAAGCAGGAGGGACAGAATACTGCAACAGAGAAGAGAAGGACATCAATGGCTATGGTAAGATGTTACACAACTATTTTATGTCCTTCTGTTCAATGTTGCAGTATTCTTTACATATGGGAGAGTGCCAAAGCTTAGTAGGAACCTAGGGAGGTGGAAGGTTCATAGGTTCATACTAGGCTATCTGCCCTGGGGCAATTATAAGCCTAGCCCGATTCTGTATGGCTTACACCACCCCTTGATTTGAGTATACTGTGCCCTTTTTAAGGTTTAGTTTACTGTGTCTCTGTCTAATAGTGACACTGGAGTAATCCCTGGGACAAACCTACGATCCCCCATCCACCTATCACATGAACTGGAATTCTATTCCAGAGCGAAGGGAGCCTCTGGGTTATGAACCTGTCCCTCCAGCAAGTTCTATTTATTTCTATGCTGAGGTTCAAGTCCCTCGAGCGTGTGACTCTAAGGGATTTAGATTTGCTGAGGTGGAGCATGTCCATTAATTCTGGATTTGACATAGCTTTGTATGTCAGGCATAGATCGCCTCGAAGTAGGCGGTATGCAACTGAGTAGAGCTGGAGTTTTTCTAACAGAGCAGCATATGGCATCTGTTTGAGACCCTTGATCCTCTTGGTGAGATACTTTTGGGGTCTCTCTAATTGCTGCAGGTGTCGGGTAAGGTACATCCCAAAAGGGGCATTGTATTCTATGATGGGCCTGATGAGGGATGAATAAAGGGGCACGATTACCTCTCTTGATCTAGATGTGAAACCCCTCATGATGAGGTGGGCTATGTAGAAGGTCTTTCTAACCACTTTGGCAATGTGGTTTTCAAAGGAGAGATTGCCATCAACTTGGGTCCCCAGGTCCCTAATAACTTTCTCTGTACTTAATGGGTTTCCGCCAATGTGGTAATTTGTGGGCACATTGTTTTTGCCAAAGAGTATGACTATACATTTTTTGGCATTTAGCTTTAAACCTAGGCGCTGGCACCAGTTATCTGTCTCTGTGAGACCTTTTTGAAGGATGTTTGTCAGCTGGAGAGTCGATTATGGCGCCCAGTTTGCAGTCGTCTGCAAACTTGGTGAGCCATAGTCCTTCCACGTTTGCCTGTACCTCGGAAAAGTATATACCGAACAAGAGTGGTCCCAGGACAGAACCCTGTGGGACGCCACTTGTGACCGGTTTCGAGTCTGACATGGCTCCAGCAACTCTCACTCTGTGGGTTCAGTCTTTGAGCCAGTTTGCGACCCATCTTGTGACATAGGGGTTTATATTTAAGCTGGATAGCTTATCTATGATGCCCGATGGGGTATTGTGTCAAATGCCTTTGCAATGTCCAGATAGGCTGTGTGGACTATCTTCCCTTCATCTATGGCTTTGGTGACTGTTTCGAAGAAGTCAACCAGGTTCAAAAGGCAGGATCTGCCCTTGACAAAGCCGAACTGGGTAGGATCTAGTGTCTGTAGGTCCCCAATGTCTTTGTTTATGAGCTCCATGATGATCCTTCTCCATAGCCTTCCAGACTAAGCTAGTCAGGCTTATGGGGCGATAGTTTCCAGGGTCCGTAGAGGCTCCACCTTTGTGGAGTGGGACCACTGTTGCTGTACGCCATTCTGTGGGCACATATCCTGTAGTGAGGCTGAGATTGTATAGCTGTTTTATTTGAGGGATTAGTTCCCTCTTGGAGTTCATGTAGGACGCAACCTGGGACACCATCTGGTCCCATGGAAGCAGTGTTTTTTGCTTTGGAGAGGGCAGCCTTCACCTGAGCATCAGAGATGTTTGGGAGGCAGCCCTCTGCCAGGATAGATACTTGCTCTTTGGGGGGGGGTGGAGAATTCTATGTCTTTCTATTCAATGTTGCAGTATTCTTTAAATATGGGAGAGTGTCAAAGCTTAGTAGGAACCTAGTGAGGTGGAAGGTATTCTAGGTCCTTCTATTCAATGTTGCAGTGTTCTTTACATATGGGAGAGTGTCAAAGCTTAGGAGGAACCCAGGGAGGTGGAAGGTATTCTATGTCCTTCTATTCAATGTTGCAGTGTTCTTTACATATGGGAGAGTGTCAAAGCTCAGTAGGAACCCAGGGAGGTGGAAGGTATTCTATGTCCTTCTATTCAATGTTGCAGTGTTCTTTACATATGGGAGAGTGTCAAAGCTTAGTAGGAACCCAGGGAGGTGGATGGAGTCAAGGAAGAAAGTGAAGCATTTCCTACAAATCCATGCAGAATTGTTCTAGCAAATCCCGCCTTGGGCCTACAGACAGTATCCAACTTGTAATGTTTAGTAAAAGTATGGACAGAAGATCAAGTAGCAGCCTCCAAAATAAAGTTAGTATCCAGGCCTTTAAAGAAAGTCCATGATGAAGCAACCGATCTGGTGGAATGGGCTCAAACAGACGGTGGTAAAGATTTCCCATGAGAGTCATAGCAAAACATAACAGCTTTAGAAATCCAAGAGGAAATAGTTTGTTTGGGAACATATAAACCCAGAGCTCTGGGATGAAGACACAAAACGTTGATTTGGCTTCCTTATAAATTTTGTTTTGTACAGGCAAAATGTGAGTTGCCTATGTGCATCTAAAAGAAGTAAAATCCTTTCACTTGATGATTGAGGAGAAGGAAAAAAGGTGCGCAACTAAATTGACTGAATAAGAGACAACTCATTCACGACTTTAGGCATGAAAGAAGGGTTCGTTCTCAAAGACACTATCTGTCTGGAAGACCAAAAATGGAGGGGATGCCATCAAAGCCTGAATCTCAGAGACCCTCCCAGCAGAAGTCAAGGCTACCAGAACTCTTTTCTAAGTGCAAAACTTTAAAGGAGCAGAGGCTGCAGGCTCAAACAGTGCAAGGGTCAGCTTCTCCAAGACTGTTAAGATCCCAAGGAGGAGACACAGGTTTTCTGGAAGGCTTGTTGCATAGGACACCTTTAAGAAAAAGTTTAACCTCCAGTCTGGAAGCTAATGGAGGTGTTATTGGCAAACAAACAGAAAGAGTTAGACTGAGCATTATGACAGGCCACTTTTATGCAATTCACACAAGTAAGAATGTCCACAGAAAGTGGATATAGATTTCTTTTAAGTCACCAGATAGAAAAGCTTTTCCATTTGGAAATGCAAGATTTCCTAGTCTAGGGTTTCCTGACCTCATGCAAAACCCTAAGCACATCCTGTGAGAAAAGGTGCTTGAAAGAGATCAGAAGTTGATTACCCACAAGGTCAGCTGTAGTACTGACAGATGTGAATGGATCAAGGATCCTTTGTCCTGTGTGAGTAGGTCCAACCGGTGAGGCAACTAGGGGTAATGGCCCTTGGCTAATTGCAAAAGAAGAGGGAACCCATGCTGTCTTGGCCAAAAGGGAGTCACCAACAACATTTTTGGCTTGTCCTGCTGAATTTTCAGCAGGAGTTTTTGAATGAGAGGGAAGGGGGGAATGCATAAAGAAACATCCCCTTCCATGAGACAAAGAGGGCATCCACCTTCCAAGCCTTAGGGTGAGGGAACCTGGCACAAAAGACAGGAAGTTGTCTGTTTTGAGGGGAGGCAGAGGTCCAGATGTGGAGTACCCCAGGGGTGAACTAGATCCAGGAACACATCCCTGTGGAGCATCCACTCATGAGATTGTGTCATGAATCTGCTTAATGCATCCGCCACTGAGGTCTGAGCTGACGGCAGGTACACAGCTTCCAGGGTTACTTTGCATTAGATAGCCAATTCCATTGCCTTGAGCGCTAACTGGCAAAGATGGTATGATTTGCCCCCACCTTGCTTGTTTATGTACCAGAGGACAGTGATACTGTCTATAAACATTTCAGAGGACTTGGTAAGAAAAGAGGATGAAAGGTTTACAAGGCCAGAATCACAGCCTCGTCTCTTGGATGCTGATGTGCTCCTTCTGCTGAGAAGGGGACCAAAGACACTGAACCTTCCTAGAAGCAAATGTTGCTCCTCAACCTATGTCTGAAACATCTGTGAAAAGCTGCTGAGAAGGCTGGCGTAAAAGAAGAGGAAGACCTTGATTCTGAGAGAGTTGCTGAATCCACTAATGGAGCTCTGTTTTCAGTCAGGGGAGAAGAGAGACCAAAACATCTAAAGGATAAGCATGCTGAGACCATGTTGTCTTTACAAACCACTGAAATTTCCTCATGTGATGTTTGGCAAAAGGAAGCATGGGAATCATGGCAGCCATGAATCTGAGAAGTCCCAGAAATTCCCTGGCCGAGATAGAAGAGGCAGAAGACTCCCCATGAAGGCTGTAAGAGAGAGAACCTTGTCTGAAGGGAGGTAAACCATCATCAGATCTGCCCTGAACCTGCACCCTAAGAAAATGAGATCCTGAGATCAGAGTCAGACTGGATTTGAAATTTATTGTAAACCCTTGGCCCTGAAGAAAAAGAATGGTTTGCACAAGGTTTTGTTTCAAATGATCTGAATCGTTGGCCAGAAAAAGCAGGTAGTCTAAATAGGGATAAACTTGAAATCCTTGGACCCTCAGGAATGCAATGGTTGGAGCCAGGAATTTTGTGAAAACCCTTGGGGCAGTGAAAGACCAAAAGGAAAGGCAGAAATCTGAATGTACAAAGAACCCACTGCGAAATGTAAGAATTTCCTGTACTAAGGGTTAATGGAAATATGCAGGAAAGCATCTTTGAGATTCAGAGAAGCCATGAAGGACTGAAGAGAGATCAGGTGAAAGAGTTTGCAGTGACAACATCCGAAAAGAAAGTACTTCCAGTAAAGTGTTTAAGTGGGAGAGATCTAGAATGGGACTCCAAGGACCATCCTTTCTTGGAACTAGACACATTCTGGAGTAAAACTCCTTTCCCTCTCTGTTAGAGGTAGAGTCTGAATGGTGCCTTAAGAAATTAGTTGAGCTAATAGCCGAGGGAGCAGATGAAGTTGACAGGAAGGGAGTTGAGGAATCCCCATGAGAGGAGGAAGACTCTTAAAAGTCATAAAGTACCCTTTTTAAATACTGGAGCTGTTACTGTTACCTTGTAGAACATTTAGTGCTGGTAGCACTTGTGTGCTACAACAATTGCTACAAGAAGTCTGGTAAAGTGCTAGACTAATAAGCTAGTAAAAGTACAGGAGAGGAGAGAACTAGCAGATCTAAGGGAAAAATTGAAGAGCAGACTTTGGTACTGCTCAGAAGCTTACAAATAGTCTTGGATACAGCAAATCTGTTATCTGGGCTGGGCTAGACTAGTTACAGGAAAGGCGGGAAACAAGTGCAAACGTGGGCTTTTAAACCAGCAAGTTGAAAGAGATGGAAAAACTGCCCAAACTGCCAACAAATCAACACAGAAAGGCTTGGGGGGCTCAGAAGCTTACATACAGTCCTGGATACAGCAAATCTGTATCTGGACTAGACTATTTTTATTTATTTATTTTATTATTCTACATTTGTTGACCGGTATAGTCCAACTGGATACATGTCCATTTTCAGCAGAGGCCCAGGGAGAAGAGCTCCACACAGTAATGTGATAAATACAATACAACAGACAGTTTACAGAATACATGAGGCGCACTGTTTATACAAATTTTTAAAATCAGAAATGAGCACTTTACATGTGTAGAACAAAAAGAAGATAGAATTATGAAAATTCTACATTAGGACACAGACTAGTTACAGGAAAGGTGGGAAACCAGCGCAAATATGGGCTTTTAAACCAAAAAGTTGAAAGAGATGGAAAAAAATTCCCAAATCGCCAATAAACTACAATTTCTGGGTCAGAAACCACTCCTGTGGTAGATAGGCAACCTAGTGCTTACCACTTCCACTGATAAGCTAGAAGACTTCCCTCCAGCACAGAAAGGCTTGGGAGACTCAGAAGCTTACAAACAGTCCTGGATACAGCAAATCTGTATCTGGACTACACTAGTTACAAGAAAGGCGGCCGTACCTTAACTTTTTCCTGCAGAGATTTCAAAAGTTCTGCAGCAGCTGAACCAAAAAGGGGCCGAATCATATAAAGAAGCATCAATTACTTAGCGTAGATGTCATCAGGCAATGACAGACACCTCAACCACGAATGGCTTCTAAGGACAGATGCTGAAACTGTAGCCCATAGCATCATAACTACACTTAACTGAATGTCTAGCTACCTGACAAGATACAGACAAAGGTGAGAGAACCTGAGATTTAACCTCAGAGTCTGGTAACTGAGCCAAGGTCTGAGATGTCTGAGAAATCAGTCTGGTAATTAATGGCTCTAATAGCGAAGGTGGACAAAGTGTACAACTTCTTACCCAGTTTTTCAAGAATCTTGCTTTCCTTATCAGAGGGAAAGAGCTTAACAGAACGAGAAAAGTGAGAAGATTTATCAGAGCCAATGGAGACCACAGCTGGGTCAGCTGAAGGGCATTTACAGAGAAACTTACAGTCCGCAGGGACCTTATAAAATCCATCAGGTCTCTTGGGAGCAGGAGCCTGGGAGTCGGGGGTTTTAGAAGCAAATGCAAAAGCATCCAGGAAAGCTGGAAGAACAGAATGAGCAGCAGAGGGTGCAGGACCTCCATTTGAAGCAGATCATCATAACGCGTTTGTTCTTCAGAAATCTGGGAACAATCCCATTAGAAAAATTCCCACATCTTATTAATAATTTCCCCAAAAGAATGTTCTTCCATTGGGGAATCTCCACCATTAGACTCTGCCTCAGGAGAAGCATATTCTAAAGGAGAAGTAATCTGGGTGGAATGCTCAAGGGAGTCTTCGTCAGAGGAGGAATCTTCATATTCAGAGGAAAGGACCAGAGAGGAAAGGACCAGAGACTCAGTAGACTGCACAGGAAAAAGCCTGAGGCCCAGAAGCCTGCACTGGAGAAGATGTGAAATTAGGAACAGCGAGAGAAGAGGAAAGCCTCAAAGCCATCAAGGCCTTAACAAGATCCTGTGAGAAAGCAACCCAATCAGACTGAGGAGTGGAAGGGACATTCGGAGGTTTGGTCTTTTGCATCTTTTTAACATGTCTTTCTGAAAGACGAGACAAGGAAGAGGACCTGGACATAGCCTAACATCTGGTTGCTCCCCAGATGGAATGGCAGGAAAGGCACAGCAGTCCTCCAGCAAAACAAGCTGTAGTTCCCCCATGTCACCCAAAATGGAGGTCTGCATTGCCTCGGCCATGCTAGGATTTGCACTCTTGGCGGCTTCCCCAGAGGTACCAGTTAAAGCGGACCCAACCTCTGAATATACCACCAGGTCTTCACTGACCTCAAGGAGGACATTGGAGGTGGAAGGTGCAGCTGAAGAGGATTCAAGTTTTGGCTTTACTCACCTTCCTCTTCAAACTCAGCTCAGCAAAAGGACTTGCAGAACCCTCCGTCGCATCTCTAGCCAGAGGCTCAAGCTGTTGGTTCTCGAGATAAAGATTTAGGACCAAAAGACAGCTACGCAAGGTTTTTGGCATGAGGGCCTGACAAATAGAACAGTAACGGTGATTGTGACTATGCCCCAAACAAAAAAGACAAAGATCACGGCTATCTTTATGTGAAATCTTCCTTCCACACCTACACTTACCTTCCTGGATGACAAGAAGAGCAGCAAATGGCAGTAGCAATACAATAAATCCCCAAGAGGGCACTTAACTGGAGCTGACAGCGATACATACGGAATCTGACTGCAGACCAAACATAACAGTCAACCTTCCGAATGGCAGTGAAAAAGTTCAGAGGATGGTACTTGCGGATGTCCCTTTTATGACTGATGGTACTTGCGGATGTCCCTTTTATGACGGATGATGTCAGAGCTTGCAAGCAATGTCCCATGTATGGCAGTGGCTTTTGTATATTGTCTGGATGTCGGGTCAATCAGTGGAATACAACCCATAATGTAAACAATACCGCAACACTGAACAGAAAGACATCTTAAATTTTCACATCCAAGGATGCCCTTGGTATATTTCCACTGTACTCTTTCCAGTTTACTCAAGCTTGTTTTCTTAGAGGGTTTCCATATTATTATTCCACACTCAAGCTGGTCTAATGTAATTAAACAATGACTTCACCATTTCTGATCTCCTAGACTTTATAAATCTTTTTATACAACCTATACATCTATAACTATCAACCAATTGGTTGATATTAGAAAAAACTCGAAATTTGATCTACCCATATAACCAGGTCCTTAAATGAATCTACAGATTAAAATCACTGTGTGCTGTATTAAATATTCACTTTTCAATTTATGTCTCCCAAATCTCATACGCCTAGTTTTTGATGTATTTATCAGCATATTATTCTCCTGTGCCCAAATAATCAATTTAGACAAGTTCTTTGCAGGTATACCTTATTATGTAGCACATGTAAAATGGTTTACCCAATTTCAGGTCATCTGCATATAAAGTGAAGAATACCTCAGATGAAACAGAAGTCTGAAAGACACGATCTAAACAAGTAAGGGCCTAGGACAGAGCCCTGTGGGACATCCTGACTTTAAACAAGAACATCACAGTACAACTGCTGTATGAGACTTGCCATATCCTATTTATTAAACCATGTAGCTGTTCATCTTATCAAGAGTACATCAATACCTAGTTGTACTAATTTATCAGTGTTTTGTGTATAGCCCCTGTCACATGTGGAAGTTAAATCTATACAAATTACATCATAGCACAATTTTTCATGCATATATTGTTCTAGAACATCATGTTACAGGTAGTGATACATCTACTTTCAACACATGCATGCTGATATATGGTTTCAAGACCCAACCTTTCCAATTCTGACAACAACATATACAATATTACCTTCTCTGTTCTTTTTTTCACATGAAAGACGATGTGAAGGTCTGTATGACTCTGGGTTTGTCCTACTCCCTTTCCCTTAAAGACAGGTTTAATATAAGTGCATGTCTCCAATCTTGACTAATCTACCCATATTTATATGACTTGGTAAATAACGGATATAGTGGTCATCTTCCTTCTTTAATTTCTCCAAGTCTTTTGGGTTTCTAATACCATGACAGGAATGAACCCCATTCCTAAGTACGATTTAAGTTCATGAAATTAATATTGTTTCAATCTTTGATGTTAGCCAGAATGTGCCCAAGAAATGAATCTTCTGCAATTCGTATGAGGTTACATGTATTGGTAACATATCTATATAGGACTGTAGATTCTTTTTTATAAGACCCATTGGTCCTGCTGCTATTGGAACTGTGAGTATCTTTCTGCCACATTGCTCTCGTTTCTGCCTGCAAATCCTGATACTTTAGGACTCTGAGCCTCTCTGTATGCAAGACATTGTAGTCACTGGGTGTGGCAATTTCAATGATCAATGCTACTTTTGTCTTCTTTTCATGGACCCCTATGTCCAGTTTCCTAGCATCTTTGAACTGTTGGTAATGGACGAGCCTGTGCTGTAGACCATCATTTGCTATGATGCTTTGTGGCTCATTTTTCCAGTGTTTCTCAGCCAATTTAATACCATAATGTTCGCACAATCTTCAGTGTAACAGTCTTGCCACATTACTACTCTGGAATCATAGATAAACTTACTAAGTTGGGCATTAATCCCTATGTCACCCAATGGGTTGCTAAATGGCTTACTGATAGAACCCACACTGTAAAAGTAGCCGACTCCAAATCCAGCTCCAGACAAGTGACAAGTGGAGTACCTCAGGGTTCAGTCCTGGGGCCGCTCTTGTTTGGCATCTACTTCTCTGAAGTACAGGTCAACACTAAGGGACTCTGGCTAACGAAGTTTGTAGATGACTGCAAACTGGGAGCCATTATTGAATCACCAAATGATGTGGATACTCTACAAAAGGGCCTTACAGAAACAGATGCTTGGTGCCAGAGCCATGGGCTCAAGCTCAATGCCAAGAAATGTATTGTTATCCCCTTTGGGAAAAAAAAGGTCAATGCCAAGAAATGTATCGTTATCCCCTTTGGGAAAAAACATGTATCCATGAATTACCATATAGGTGGTAGTACACTAAACACAGAAAATGTGATAAGAGACTTAGGGACACAGGTGGACAGTGGTCTCGCCTTCGATAACCACATCACCACAACAGTCAGGAAATCCTTCTATGTGGCACACCTCATCACGAAGGGCTTTTCATCCAGAAAAAAGGAGGTCATTGTCCCACTGTACTCATCCCTCATTAGACCCATTATAGAATAAAACGCCCCATTTGGTATGTACCTCTCAAGACATCTGCAACAACTGGAAAGGCCTCAGAAATACCTCACTAAAATAATCACAGGCCTAAAGCAGATGCCCTATGCTGACCGCCTTAAAAAACTCCAGCTATACTCTGTCGCATATCGTCTACTCAGAGCCGATCTCTGCTCAACATACAAGGCCATGTTAAACCCATAGCTGTTGGACATGCTACACTTAAAGAAATCCCAATCCCTCAGAGCTACATGCTCCAGGGATCTAAACCTTGTCATCACAATAAACAAAACATGCTGGAGGGATAGGTTCCTGACCCAGAGACTCCCCAGACTCTGGAATAGATTGCCCATACATGTCAAGCAGAGTGCCTCTTTGGACCTCTTCAAGAGGAACCTTGACGATTGGATAGGAGAAAGGAAATCCACCCCAGGGATCACGTCAGTCGCCCTGCTAGACAGGGGTCCAGGAAAGTAAATAATGTGGGAAGAAATAGCCAGGGAATTGTTATGGTTAGGCTTGTATAGGCCCTATGGCTGATAGCCTAGTACCAACCTATGAACTATGCATTTCAGTATACAGTCCTTCTGCCATTAGTATGTCGCAACCAGCAATGAGGTGTGCGACTGTTTCCAATTCGGTTTTACAAAACCTATTATGCTATCTGTTTCTCCCACATGCTCAATGGACTTTGTAAACCAACATGTATGTAAGCCCACTGTTTGGGCCGCCAATATTGGCCCTTCATTGGTTTGAATTCGCCTCTCCTTAACCATTCCTGTGTTTGATCCTGATCAACCAGAGGTTCTTCCAGAAGTTTTCTATACTTGCAGCTATATTTATATATTTTCCACATTTCTTGCTTTCTCATCTGATCCTGCACCTTATATTCTTTCGTTTTTTTGGCACATTCAGTTTCTACCAGATTTTTTTTCTACTTCTGGTTTTATTTCCATTCCTGCTTGACGCCAATATGCTTCAGCTAGACTAATCAGGGAAATCGTCTTAGACTTATTCTCCCCATGTTTCAGAACTTTCACTATATTTGGGTCTTGCGAGGTCAGCAGATGCGTGTGCAGTTCCACGATTGCAGACTTATACATGTAATCAAATTAAAGGAGGCCCATACCTCCTTCGGAACAAGGTATATATAATTTTGGTATGCACTGATTTTTATAAATCATTTGGTGATCATGAAGCATCCTTCTTGTTTTCCTGTCTAATCTAACATGTTTTGGGGCCAGTCAAACACTCCAAAATTGTAAATTCGGACAAGAACAGCAAATTGGTTTATAGCTTGAATTTTGTTCCTAGATGTCAACTCTGTTTTCAGGATTAATTTAAGTCTTCTGAAGTGTTCCTTACTAAGTTTTATATACATTTGTTCATGTTTTTACTGTTAATCCTTCATCAATTACCAAATATTTATACATTCCCTCTTGCTCAAGTTCTTTTATATCACATTCTTATCCCAAACTGATGTTTTCTTGGTGCTGCAGTTTTCCTGCTTTAAAGGTTGCTTTTTCACATTTATCAAAACCAAATGACATTCTTATATTATCTGAAAAAGTTTTGACAACTTGCAGTTGCGCTTTCAGTTCCTCATATGATGAGCTATACAGTTTTATATCATCGACAAAGAGAAGATGAGAAGTCTTTACACTTTGTTGCTTTCTAGGATCTAAATTATAGCCATGGCCTAAACTGTTAAGTAGACAGCTTAATGGGTTAAGGGCAAGACAGAATATCAGCGGTGACAGTCACCCTGGAATATCCCCCCACCCATTGAATTTTTTTAGCCCTGGAATAATAATATGCCCTTTGCCATGGTTTAACTGCAAAATGGTCTGCCACTGTTTCATGGTCATTGTAAAGGTACTGTAAGTTCTTGCTGAAGTGTTCTCAAGTCATTATTACCAATTTTGTCTCTTCCCTGTGCTTTGTTTGGATCCAGTTTGCATAGTTCTTTTTCAATATAATCTAATTTGCTCTAACATTCAATATAATCTAATTTGATTCCGTTATCGGGGTTATCTGGATGTCACTAGAACAAATTCATCACTCCCTTTGTGGAGCCAAACAGTTTTGCAAGACATTTTGTAATTATATCTATAATCTGTTGTGTCTGAGAATACATTTTAGAATCTACACACAGTTTACCAATTTGAATGTCTTTACTCCTTCGAAATCTTATATATTTCTATAAAATTCTTTCCTATTATGCTCAACATCTTTATTTAAATTTTCTTCTAATTTTTCTTAATCTTGTCTCACACTATACATATTTTGTTTGTCCAGCTTGTTTATTTCAGTTTTCAAAGTTGTAGTTCAACCTCTTTTCCATTTCTTATATTTTCTGTCTCTCACCTTAATTGGGCAACTTGTTCTTATGGAATGTATCCCCCTGATGCTATATGCCTACACCCTGAAGATAAACATTTTTTTTTTCAATTTTTTTTTTTTTTTTTGCACTCAAGCAATTTCTCTTTCAAAGTTTTTCACATTTGTTCTGCAGTTTTTCCACTGAACACCTCACTCCAGTTAGTTTTACATAGTGACTGTTTTGCTTCCATATAATCTATAATTAATCTTCTGTACATTGGCTTAAATTTCAGTTTGGAAGAATTACCTAGCAACAAATTATAACCTTTATTACCTCATGATCACTGCACATGAATGGTGGTAAAACCTGATGTGAAGTAACGGCAATTTATTTAGGAACAAACAATGTCTGGTATTTTCTGTTCCCTAGTAGTTTTTTTACACGCTGAAGTAATTGTTGTTCCTGAACATAACATGTGAATAATTTTCTTACTAATGTTGTTAAATTAATATTACTCTCCGTTTCTGGTAAATTTAAGTCCCCAGCTAATATTACTCTTCCCCCCTGTGTTTTGTGCAAGAAATGTATGAATTTATTCCAACAGTTTAGTTTTTTGGGGGTTTAGGAGGAGGCAGTGTTGAAGGAACTAGTTTGCTACCAAGTTAAATATTTTTTGGGTGATGGATTGGAGTTCAGCTGAAGAAGAGGCAGCACAAATTAATGTGGAGTCATCAGCATATTGTATGCAGGTAACTTGAGGAGGATGTGCATTTAGATCATTAATGAATACAGAGAACAGGAGAGGTCCCAAGACAGAGCCTTGAGACACCCCAAGGGTAATAGGGAGATGTGTGGATAAGTTACTGTCCCAAAGGACAGCTTGTTGTCTATTTTCTAAGTAGGACTTGAACTATTGTAATACCTGTGTGTCTAGTGAGTGATTTGAGTATGTTTATAAGTAACTGATGGTTAAACATATCGAAGGCTTTAGAGAGGTCAACAAAGAGTGCAGAGAAAAGCATGTTATTATGATTTTTGTTAATGCAGTCAGAAAATAATAAGAGGGCAGTGGTAGTAGTATGGAAAGGCCTAAAGCCATGCTGTCAGCTAGTAGGTTATTTTGGAGAAGGTGATCAAGTAGTTGCTGGTGGATGCATTTTTTCGTGATTTTGGCTGATGGAGAGAGTAAGGCTATGGGGCGAAAGTTTGAGATTTCGGTTGAGTTAACATCCTTCTGTAGTGGGATTATGTGGTAGATTTTCCAGAGAGATGGGATGGAACCTTCAGTAATGGTTCTATTTATTAGGACGGAAATAAGATAGGCCAGTACTTTTGCTGGAATTTGCAGGTATTCAGCTGGTAGCAGATCAGCTGAGGGTGTACCTGGTTTAAGTTTTTGAAGTAGGGTGTAGATTCGGGATGTTGGAACTGGCTGAAAGTTCAAGGTAGGAGGTAAGCTAGTTAAGGAGGAAGGAAGACTTGCGCTAACAGGTGGTAAAGAGTTTGCTACAGATTGGATGGTTTCAGTAAAAAGGTATTAAAAGCATCAGCAATCTGGTTGTGAGTGTTAAGGGAGAAGCTTGATGGGGTTGGTGTCTTGGAGTGACCTGGGTGTAGAAGTGGATTAATACCCGACCAGAAGCTTTTTGGTTTTTGTTGATGATTTTGCTGGAGTTTAAAGTAAAAGTTTTTTTGTCAAGTAGTACTGATTTTTTTAGTGGCATTTCTCAGCTGTTTAAAGTTTTGATGATCAGTTGGGTTTTTAGTAGTTCTCCACTTGGACCAGATTTTGTTTCTCAATAAGATTTTATGCCTAGTCTCTTTTGTGAGCCATGGATCAGTTTTACTCCTAGTTCTAATAAAGCGAGTGGGGGCATAGTATTCCAGGATTTGTAAGAATTTAGAGTTAAAATATGATACTGCTTCCTCAAGAGGGAGGTGTTTTAGGGGTGACCAGTCACAAGCCTTAAGCTTTGCCTGGAAGCTTACTGGGATGAATTTTTTTTTTTGTTCCGGGTAGTTCTAAAGACTGTTTGGTTGGGAATAAAGGTCTTTTGTCTAATTATGCAAGTAAGTGAGTGGTCACTAATGTCATCTGGAAGGATACCTGCGTTATATGAGAGGGGATGACTATTTACCAAGATCCAGTCTAAAATGCTTTCTTTGTTACTGGGTTTATGGATTCTGGTGGGAGTGGTGATTGTTTGGGAGAATCCGTAAAGGTTTATATGGGTAGTAGGTTTGTCAGAAGTACAGCTATTCCAATCTATATTAAAATCACCAAGTACAATGGTTTCTTGTGGGAAGGATGTGGAAAGCCAACTGAGGGTACTTTCAAGGGTGTTTATGTTACTGCCTGGAGGTAAGGTAGGAGCATGTAATGTATATGGATTTGCAAGCATTGATTTGAAGCTTAGAAATAAAGATTTCAGCATTACTATCTAAAGGCAGTTGTACATTTAGTGAAGTAACTTGTAACTCTGATTTGTACAGAACTGCTACCCCACCACCCTTTTTGGTTATATGGTCTAATCTCAAAATATTAGAACCAGGTGGGATGATTTCATTGTCCTGGGTTACTGGTTTGAGCCATGTTTCTGTTAAACATAGTATGTCAAATGAATGTATGTCTAACAGAGCATGTAGCTGGCTAACTTTGTTTAAGCTACATATGTGTGTGCTATAAGGGGAGAATTTGGGGTTCTAGAGGGGTGTATGGGGTGGAGGGATGTGATATCTGGGGGGGTTGTTGGAACCTTGTTGTTTGGGCCTGGGCTGGGATGAACGTCACCATGTAGTAGGTGTTGAAGACTGTGTGTAAGCTTTAGGAGTTTACAGAAAATGTTTTGTGACTTCCTGGCTTGGAGATAAGTAATATGGGCTACCCTATGATACTTTGGTAAAAGATAGGTTGATGAGGATGTTATGTTAATATGGCTTTGTGAGGCTAGCTGAGTTAGTAGTAATGTTTGTTTTAAGGGATGGTGAGATCCAGTGTAATGTAGGTGTCCAAAGAAGGTAAGGATATAAGGGTATAGATATAGAATGGGTATTACGAGTAAGAGTAGCAGTTTTATATGTCTTGGTATATAATTTAAAGGCATAGTGAGGGAAGACAGAAAATATAGTCAGGAGGTAGGGGTTGATAGTTTGGCATGAGATAGTATTTTAGTAGTAGCACTAATGAGTAGCAGTATGAAAGGTGTGTCAGTATTTATTGTGTAACGAATAATAGTATCCTACTGGATGACATGTGAAGGGATGTGGTCTGGAAAGTATAACTGTAGGTGTACTGGGGGTGGGTGAAAATTGGGGGTAGGGCAGAAGAGTGGAGTGAGCTCGCAGGACGAACGGAGCGGGTTAGAACAGGTAAAGGAAGAAATTAGAGAGACAGGTAAAGGAAGAAATTACAGAGACAAATCTGTGAGCAGCAGATCCCTGAGGAGCTCTTGGTAGTTACAGGTGAGTGGGTGTGATAGTTCGGCTGTTTGGTTACTAAGGGACAGTAGAGTGGAATAAGAGGAATATAGATAGAGGGGGAAATTTTAGGAGCAGTCTGCTACAGCAAGAAAAATGTAAAGTTGTCTGAAATGTAATATGGGAGAGTAGGGGTAAGGGATGCACACACAGGCTTAGATTAGGGTGCCACCTAGTGGGCAAAAGGTATAGTACAGCAAAGGCTAAATGAAATAGAGATAGCTCAGGTAACAGATACAAAGGAGAGAAGATTAGTTACTTATGGGGCAGAGAGGGGTATGGCTGCTGGATACCTGGCTCGGTAGCATGATTACATTACATTGTGGTTTGTGACTTCGTGCCCTGCATTGGGATTTTTATCGTATTTTTTGGTCATGATTACATAAAACACTAGGTTATAGAGAACAGTTAAGCTTAACAGTAGGTCTAGGGTAAAACTTACTTATTTCCTTTGGTAACTGGGAATTAGAAATAGGACAGAACACAGACAGAAATAGGAACACACACTATTTTTCTGGGACTGGACTATATACCTCTGTCCACCCCAAATGTATTTTCTTATTATATGCGTTGGTGGTGCTGCAGTAGCGCTGTCGCCTCACAGTAAGACGTTGTCCTGTTAGATTCTCATCTAGAGCGTCTTCTGTCTGGAGACATGCGTGAATGGGCGTACCTTCATTGAAGGTTGTGCTTCAGGGCCGGCAACTCTGCACGTAAAAATCTACTGCCAATCATTAGTGGACCGGAATTCCGCTGTGGCGACCCCTAAACAGGAAAAGCTGAAAGACACAACAACATACTTCACAGCAATGTGTCCCATTTTAAGACCTCTGATACATTCACTCAAAATAAATTTAAATCTCACACATCCAAATCTTTCTGGGAAAGCCTGATAGAGACTTCCAGCTGTGCCCCTTCCCCAAAATAATACGGTAACACTGCCACCAATCAGAGTGTCTTCAGCCCTTCTAAAAGCATGTCCAATTGTGACAATTAAATATCAAAATAAATGATAGCTATGACCATAAGCAACTAGGCCTTCGAGGTGATCTGCGGAGTATAAAACAAGTAGAAGCACACTAATTTCTAAAGAAAAACACTGAATTCCACCAACAATGCAAAGTAATGAAAAACATTTAATAAGTAAAATGATTACAAGAATGTAAAATCAATAACTTTCAATAATCACCAGAGCTCAATCACCGGAAATGTAAAATGAAACTGCAAGACAGGTGTCAATTATTCTAGAAAAAACTATCTTAACTACGCTTTCCTAATCTAACTAAAGAATGCTATCCCAGATCTATTCTAACATATAACAGCAAAGCAAAGGGTAGGCTTACAGTTTTTTTTGAGAGTTCTCTTTCATGGCTGCCCACTGACTGCACAGCACTTGACAAAACTGCCAGCTCAACTGTCTTCAGCAGTCTCAACCATCTAATTTTAAAAAGTAACAGCCAGCTGTTTGAAAAAGTTCTTTTCTTGTCAATGAGCTGTTTAAATATAATCACTTGGCAACCAGGAACATTCTAATGACATCACTCACTGTTCAGCTGATTCTCCACAGTACTTCAGAATGTCCCTCACAAACATGGGTAATTAGAAATGTATCAAAACATTGACAGATTCTTTAAACATTCTGTTTACACACGGAAATACTCAACATTTAAAACTTATTTACATGTTCATAATTAGGCATACTGGCATAGAACACAAGTTAAAAGAATATACACAAATCTCCTGCCAGACATGCTAACACAGACGACAGTGTTCATTTTCTTCACACGACCCCCCCCCCCTTAAGACTCAAGAATAACGCTTGAAAGAAATAGGCCTGTCTGGGAATATCAATCCTCTCCTGGGCAATTCATTTGCATTAGCATCATTAGCCCCACTGCAGTGTTTTTCTCCTTCTGAGGAAACTTGTCTGAGCATAGCCCCCTCCCCACAATTTGAAACATCTACCTGTACACTCATTTCTTTACTGTGATCTGGGCAGATTAACACAGGGGTCCTCTCAAAATCTCTTAGTTTTTGGAATGTCTGTTCACAATCTGTTGTCCACACTACCTTGTCCAGTTTATTCTTCTTAGGTCTGTAACAGGTGCAACTACAGTACAATGACAGGGTACAAATTTCCTATAGTTCCTCACTGTCCCTAGAAATGTTCTCCCTTGTTTCTTGGGAACTGGCCACCACTTGACAGGTTCTGGCCTAGTTTTACCACTTCCCACTCTGTGTTCTAAGTGACTTCTGCCATACCCATTTGACACTTACTGGGTTAATGGTCAGTTCTGCCCTATTTAATCTATCCAAGACCTCCCTAACATATTGGACTGCAAATGCCCATGGCATAGTCTTCAAAGTAGAGTTTAACCTCTCCACAAGACTATTAGTCTGGGGAAAGTAGGAGTGTTCTTTAAATGTTTCACCCCACAACACTTCCACAGACAAGTCAGCAGGTCTGACATGAAGTTGGCCCCTTGGCGATTCAGTATTTCCTATGGAAAACCTAATCTGCTGAAAATCTTCTAGCAAAGCACTTGCCACCTTTTCAACATCAAGATTGCCCACAAAAGGAATATTGGGGACTTGCTAGAAGTGGCAGATGGTAGGCTCTAGGCTTTAATGACTACTGCATTACCTCACCTTCCAGCCTCCCTTAGGAGTCCACTTTCTATACAACAAACCTTCCTTCTCTACCTTAATATCCCCGTCCCAAGAAATATCAGGGACTATAGCCAGAAGTGGATACCGTAGGCTCTACAAACTGCTGCACTACCTCACCTTCCAGCCCTCCTTTAGGAGTCCAGTTTCCACATCACAAACCTTTGTTGTCTGCCTCAATATCCCTTTCCCAAGGAATATCAGGGACTATAGCTAGAAGTGGCAGATGATAGGCTCTACTGACTGCCGTACTACTTCACCTTCCAGCTCTTCCTTGGGAGTCCACTCTTTAGACAATAAACCTTTGTTCCCATACACAGACTCCCCTCTTCCTTGATCCTCAGGTGTTTCCTTAACTATCTCTCTCCAGCTTTGTACTGTAGAGTCCCCATGCTCAGCCTGTCTCAACTGTACATATGTGACCCTCCCAAATTCCCCTTCTGCAGGAAGCATAGTATCTTCTGACAGCAGTGCCTCACTGTCACTATCATCACTCCCCTCCATCCTTGCAGTTACCATGTCCAAGTGTACCTCCCAGCAGCTGTGGCTCACACTCAGACATACTGCTACAGGATAGCTCCTTCTCTGAAGCAGCCACCACTCTAGTCCTAGCTTCAGGTATGAGATATATCTGGGTCCCTCCCAGACTATTGGACACGTGTCGCTGCATGCACACAAGGAACTGCATCATCACAGTCATTACCTATCAGGACATCCACTGGAATATTCTCAAACACAAGCTCCCCTTCCTAGTCACTTCCGACAGTTGCACTTCTCTGCCAGTTTGGGTAAAACCAGTCACCTCTATCCCTTGCAGTCACCATGTCCAAGGGAAAATCAGTACCTCCCAGCAGCTGTGTTTCACTTTCAGACATATTTCTACAGGACAGCTCCTTCTTTGAAACAGCCACCACACCAGTCCCAGCTTCAGGTATGAGATCTTTCTGGGTCTCTCCCAGACTACTGGACTTGCATGCCTTTCTCAAAGCCTGACTGCATGCCACTGCATGTGCACAAGGTACTGTCTCATCAAAGTCACACCGTATCAGGACATCTGCAGGGATACTGTCAAACGCACCTACTTGCTTGCTTCCTCTTTCACCCTCCCAGTCAAGATGAACCCTAGCCACAGGTATTTGCAATGGGATCCCTCCCAATGCTCTGACTGGAGTGGACTGTCAAGCAAGTACCACTCTTCCCTAACCACTGCAGGTCTCACAATGCTTATATTAGAAGCTGTGTCCCTCTTAGCAGTTACCAGTTTACAATCTACTAAAAATGAATACAAATTTTGGTGATAATTTGGCACAACAGTTGTTTCTAAACTACTTACCACTGGCAGTTTGTCTTCATCACTTGCTGGCTCCCTCAACTTTTATTTTTCACCTTGCCTCAATAGACATTTGACTGCTATGTGGCCCCTCTCTG
Source organism: Protopterus annectens (assembly GCF_019279795.1). NCBI lineage: Eukaryota > Metazoa > Chordata > Ceratodontiformes > Protopteridae > Protopterus > Protopterus annectens. The sequence continues at coordinate 935,845,382 of NC_056733.1, read as the reverse complement.
TAACGGCACACTTGGATTAGTAGTTTTCCCCCATTGTTGGAGTGGTTTAGACTGCCCCCATGGCTTCCCTTATTTCCATGTACAGCACTGGGTATCCCTCTCCTATGCAGTGGTGCATTGCTTGCCAAGTAGACATCCCCTTTTCTCCCAAACTCCTCTGCAGAGTTACACTCATGGTCTGCTAACCAGACTCTCATGTCATCAGGCAAAATACTGAGGGCTTGGTTCCTTCACCAAAGCTCTGCCAGTCCCTCAAAAGTTATCTGACACTCACTCACCCATCTGTGAAAGTAAATACCTAAGTCAGCAATATAATCATGTACAATTTCATCTGCCTTGAATCTATGTTCACAAAACTTTTTTTCTATAAGATTCAGGTGCAAGTTTGAAACAGTCAAGCAAGCAATATTTCAGTTTTTCATAATTCAAACAATCTACATCATTTAACTTTGTTACAACCTGAACAGCTTTACCAGGAGCTGAACCCAGAGCTCAATGTCAGCATCATACTGTCTACATACCCTCTCAAAGATATGAATAAAATTATCAAAGTCATTTCCCGTCCCTGTACTGAGGAAAATGTTTACTGACTTTTTCAGCTTCTGGGGTCTGGTTATTCCCTTCCCCATTACCTCTATGACCCTCAAGATGTTTGGTTTTCAATTCATGCTGACGCCGTTCCTCCTCAGCCTCCAAAACATCACATTTGCTCCTCTGCCTCCAAACGACGGGTCTCCAGGCAAAGTTGTTCCTCAGTTTCCCATTATTTGGTCTCTAGGCACAGTTTCTTCTCAGTTTCCAGTTGTTTGGTCTCCAGGCGCAGTTTCTCCTCAGTCTCTAGACATATTTGCACTTCAGTCTCTAGACATTGTATTTGCTCTTCAGCCTCCAAACACTGGGGTTCCAGGCGCAGTCTCCAACTCCAGGATGCACTCTCAGGTCCTCTGAAGAAAATGTGGACTGTCCTGTCTCAGCAGGCTGCACATCACTAACATCAAACTGGATTTCCTCAGAATGGCTGGTGTGAGCTGTGGCTACAACCAAGGATGAAATTATTGCTTCCTTGGTCAGGTTGGCATGCACCAATCATCTGGCTTCACACTCCTTAGCCAAATGGATCTTTGTCAGCTTGCTAAAATCTTCGGCTAACATCATTGCCTGCTATCCCTGACTAAAAAAAAAAAAAAAAAAAAAAATAATAAAATAATAATAAATAAAACTGTTTACTTTGTGGCTATCAAGAGTGCACACCTTAGTAACAACTACCCATAGGCTACTAGAATCCAATTAAAACTCCCACACGGCTGGCAATATCCCACCGGACTGCCAACAATTAAATGTTATGCCCAGCTATATCCCACCAGAATGCCAACAATTAAATGACATTCCTTACTATCCTGGGTCAATGACTAAGGAGCTTCAATCCTCACTTCTTCTTCTTCTTTCGGCTTTTCCCAGTTAGGGGTCGCCACAGCGGATCACCTTGTCTGAACATTGAATGGCAGTGGAGTTTTACGGTGTCGAGTTGCCAGCCCGGCGCCCAACCTTCCACAGAAGGCACACTCACACGCACACCTAGGGCCAATTTAGAGTGTCCAATCCACCTGCAGCATGTCTTTGGGATGTGGGAGGAAACCGGAGCACCCGGAGGAAACCCACGCGACCACAGGGAGGACATGCAGACTCCGCACAGAAGGCACCCCAGCAGAGGATCGAACCGGAGAACCTCTTGCTGTGAGACTGCAATGCTAACCACTGCACCACCGTGGCCGCCCTGAGCTTCAATCCTCACTACTGACTCCAATATGAGACTGTCACTTAATTTCTCTTTAACAGCACAACAGGAACGCGTGTTACTTTCCTGGGAATGCACTATATACCTCTGTCCATCCCAAATGTATTTTCTTATTATATACTTCACAGCAATGTGTCCCAGTTTAAGACCTCTAATACACTCACACTCAAAGTAAATTTAAATCTCACACACCCAAACACTTCTGGGAAAGCTTGACAGATTTCCAGCTGTGTCCCTCCCCCAAAATAATAAGGTAACGCTGCCACCAATCAGTGTCTCTTCATGCCCTTCTAAAGAGGTGTCCAATTATGAAAATTAAATATCAAAATTATAGCTATGACCATAAGCGACCAGGTCTTTGAGGTGGCCTGAGGAGTATCAAACAGGTAGACGCACTGTCTAATCTCTAAAGAAAAACACTGATTTCCAGCCACAATGCAAAGTAATGAAAAGATTTAATAAGTAAAATGATTACAAGAATGTAAAATCAATAACTTTCAATAAACACCAGAACTCAATCACCAGAAATGTAAAATTAAACTGCAGGATGGGAGTCCATTATTCTAGAAAAACTACCTTAACTAAGCTTTCCTAATCTAAAGAATACTGCCCCTGATCTAATCTAACACATAACAAGGCAAAAGGCAGGCTTACAGTTTTTGGCGAGTTGTCTTTCATGGGTGTCCACTGACTGCCCAGCACTTGACAAACTGCCCAGCACTTGACAAAACTGCCAGCTCAACTGTCTTCAGCAGTCACAACTGTCTAGTTTTAAAAAAAAAAAAAAAAATCAGTCAGCTTTTTGAAAAAGTTATTTTCCTGACAATCAGCCGTTTAAATAATCACTTAGCAACCAGGAACATTCTAATGACATCACTCACTGTTCAACTGATTCTCCATAGTACTTTAGAATGTCCCTCTTAAAGATGAGGGATTAGAAATGTATCAAAACACTGAAAGATTCTTTAAACAATCTGTTTACGCTGGGAAATACTCAACATTTAAAACTTATTTACATGTTCACAATTAGGCATGCTGTCATACAACACAACTTGAGAATATACACAAATCTCCTACCAGACATGCTAACACAGATGACAGCGTTTTCATTTTCTTCATAGGTTCTACTACAGGGCTTTGTTTTTGATTTTGGCTTATTTATTTTCAAAGGGAACAGATGCATCTATGCAGCTATTTACATGGAAATAGAATCTGGCAAGAAAGGATTTTGCATTAAGTAGTGGGGCGGACAAGATGAAAGGTCATATGAAAAAAGGGTTGTGGATGGATGGGTCATACTGTTTTAGTAGATTAGCCTTTTCATAATCTCCAAATACAGAGACACTGAAGTTTCTTCAGGCTTCAATTTTTTATGGTGAATGTGACAGATTTGTGGTCTAATTTTAATCAGGGAGGAAATTGCAACTGGCAGGGAGCAAAGCTTTCCCACATTAATAAGGGCCAACTCCGGGGTTTTGCCACCCCTGATTGGGGTGCAGACTGAAGTTTGTACTGATGCAGTCCAAACTTTCTGGGCATACATGTTTGTGGTGGTACAAATCTCCCAGTTTATGGATGGCTAATTGAAGTTTCTTGGGAAAATGGTACTTGGTTTCATACACAGGGACTCCATACCAGTTAGGTGGGAGGTGTGGGTCAAGGGAGACTTAGAGGTAGGGGCCTTATAGTTAGCTTAGATATGAGAAGTTTTGTAAATAGTAAGTTGGGCATTGTAGAGTGCCAGGTTACCTTGTCTAATAAATCTGGAGGCAATTCTTCTTAGGAATATGAAGACACTGCTGTCTTTAGTCTCTTTCTCTAAGGCAGTTGGCCTGAACATGCGACAGGCATGAACCCTGGATTGTTGGAATGCTCCTGGTGCTGAGCCAGGTTTCTGTAATGATGCATATAATCAATGTTTTTCAGGGTAAGGAGTGCTTGTAGGGAGTGTAGGTTTCTGTAGAGGCTCCTGGCAATGAGCAGTAATACCTTAATGTTATTCGTTTTTTTTTTTGTATGTTGGAAGCTTCAGAAAACTGGTATTGGCTTAAAAAGGGTCACTTTGGGGGGTGGAGAAGGGTTTAGCCAATATACGGAAGCGTTGGTGGGGTATGCAGGCCACACCTGGCAAAGCAATAAGGACCATCTACCATCTCCTCCCAGGCTGATGTTTTATTCACATTCACACACATTCTTCCCCCCCTCTGAAGGGCAAAAGAAGTTAAGACAGTTGTTTAAAGCCATCTTTTGCTTACATTATTCTTAGTGATGGTAAAATGCTGCACGAGGCTAGGTTCATACCAATTTACGACAAACATTCTGACAGCTTCATCATGTCTCTCATCATACAGTCCAGGGAGGTACACCTCCAATCATTTATATGTGCGTGTACTAGGACTGTGTCACATATGTATTTGTGGTGCAGAGAGTCATAGTAAGTACTACACCAGCTGCTCTTGTGCATCATTTTAGGTCTATCCAATTTCTGCCTGGTGATAATCAAACCCTGTACCTCTTGTTTGTGAGGTAAACACCTTAATCATGTCAACTCCCAACTGTGTGTGACTGTGTAATGAGGCAAATCCTGGGGAAGATAGGGAATTGACTGACACTTTCCATGCATAGCCTCTTGAGAGGTGCATTAGTGTCTCACTGTAGACTCACTTATGAGGATATTGGATTGCCTGGAAGTTTGTCTTATGGTCTTTTGAACTGGGTCAGTTTGATTCTTACAAGAATGTTTCACGGTAGATGCTGTCAGTGTTGAGGTTTTGAGGATACTTGTTTCTTAGGTAACTTTTAGAAGGCCTTTGTAATTAAAGTAGGTTACTTTTAGGGAGGTTAGCATAATGATTTAAGTGTTTACCTTACAAACACAAGGTGTATGGTTTGATACTCACATGGGGTACTTGGCTAGGCTTATAACGGCCCACAAGGGCAGTTAGCCCAGTACTAATGTATGAACCTAAGAGCCACAGCATATGTTTCGTCTGAGTTGTGACTGCTTTGTTTATAATGTGGTGCTCTCTGCTACTGATAACTTGCTTGACATTTGCTGTGACTTTTTAAGAGCTTTGCCTCCAATAAATGCATCTCTCACAAAAAGTCTGCTGCTTTGAGTAGTAGCTGCTTCTCAGTAAACATGAGGCAATTGCCACATTGTTTCAGGATGCCCAATTCAACTAGGATAAGTACAGAGAGAATTAGAAATTGCAAATGCCTGATGCCATGTGGTGCCATGTGCTAATATAATGAGGACTGTAGGAGAGGCTTGGAGTTAATTTACTGGAGGTGCTATCTTAATAAAACAGTCTACACAAGAGAAGAAATATGCCACCTAGTGCAAAACAGTCTTTTTATGCAATCGCTGACTACTTCTAGTACAATAGGAAATGGGGGCAGCTTGTATAGGTTCATAGGTAGGTACTAGGCCATCAGCCCTAGGGCCCATGCAAGCCTAGCCAAAAAATGTACCCTGCCTTTCGCCACCCAAGAAAATTATTTTCCTGTGCCCCTGTCTAGCACAGCCACAGAGGTGATCCCCGGGGTGAATTTCCCATTTCCCATCCAAACAAGATTTTTCTTGAAGAGTGCTAATGAGGAGCTCTGTTTGACATAGATAGGTAGTCTGTTCCAGAGTATGGGAAGTCTCTGGAACAGGAATCTATCCCTCCAGCATGTTCTGTTTATTGTGGTGACAAGGTTAAGGTCCCTAGAGCGTGTAGCTCGGAGGGATTGGGATTTCTTTAAGTGGAGCATGTCCAACAGCTCTGGGTTTGACATAGCTTTGTATGTTAGGCAGAGATCGCCCCTGAGTAGGCAATATGCGATGGAGTAAAGCTGTAGTTTTTTGAGACTGTCTGCATAGGGCATTTGTTTGAGGCCAGTAATCCTCTGTGAGGTATTTCTGTGGTCTTTCCAGTTGTTGTAGATGTCTTGTGAGGTACATATCAAAAGGGGCGTTGTAGTCTATAATGGGTCTAATGAGTGATGAGTAGAGGGGAACAATTACCTCTTTTTTTCTGGATGAGAATCCTTTTGTGATGAGATAAGCCATGTAGAAGGATTTCCTGACCACTGTGGCAATGTGATTATCAAAGGAGAGACTACTGTCCACTTATGTCCCAAGGTCTCATCACATTTTCGGCATTAAGTAGACTACTAGCTATGTGGTAGTTCATGGGTACAGAGTTTTTACCAAAGGGGACGAAATATACTTTTTGGCATTGAGCTTCAGGCCATGGCTTTGACACCAGGTATCTGTCTCAGTGAGGCCCTTTTGTAGTTTGTCCACATCGTTAGGAGTTTCGATTATGGCTTCTAGTTTGCAGTCATCTGCAAACTTTGTTAGCCAAAGGACCTTCTGTGTTGGCCTGCACTTCAGAGAAGTAGATAAACAGGAGAGGACCCAGGACTGAACCCTGTGGTACTTCACTTGTCACTGGGTCTGATGTCGGATTTGGAATCCACTACTTTCACAGTGTGGGTTCTGTCCGTGAGCCAGTTGGCAACCCATCTTGTGACATAGGGATTTATACCTAGTTTAGTGAGCTTATCTACAATTCCAGAGTGGGGGATGGTGTTGAAAGCCTTGGCGAGATCTAGATAAGCTGTGTGAACCATTTTACCCTCATCTATGGCTTTGGTGACTGCTTCAAAGAAGTCACTCAGGTTTAGGAGACATGATCTGCCTTTTACAAATCCAAACTGAGTAGGGTCCAGAGTTTGGAGATTACCAATGTCTTTGTTTAGGAGTTCCACGCAGATAAGGCTCTAAATGCTTACATCTAAACAGTGACTAATGCCACTGCACAGCACAGCTGTGAGAGAAAAATCTACAAATAATCAGGATCAATCAGGGAGTCTTAAAATGTTAGTACTATTAACTTGAGACATTGACAGCATGAGAGAATGTAAATATACATTTTCAAAGAAATCCGTAACTCTAATTATAGTCATTATTTATCAAGCGTAATTCATCACCTATTCTCTAAAAGTTATCAGTTTTAGGGCAGATGAAGAGGGATAGAACTAAAATCTGAGACAATCAGGGACAGTTGAGTGGTATGCTGCACAGTGGGCAGTGGTGTGCTAAACTAAACACAGAAAATAAGCAACAAAAAGGCTCAACAGAACACAAACTCATAGCAAGAGACAAATTTAGACACAATAGCAAGTAATGCTCACAACTAGCTTGGGAGCCACCTTCTGCCACCAGAAGGAACCAGTACATACATTTTAGCAAAAACTCTCTAATTTAGCCAATTACTAAGTTAGCCAAGAATAATAAATAGTGAGGATTCGCCTAACTGGCTGCTAGTGCTAGCCTCACCACAGCTACTTTCAGCTAGTAATCAATCAGTCTGTTTTTTCTCCCAACAACAGCAGAACGACTGCACTAATACCAAGTGGGCTCTTAAGAAGCAGGGGACAACCTATTTGGAAATCAGTACTCTTGCCTCAAATGTTGTCTGTGCTGTAGGCTCGTTGCAGCTTTCTCTGGTACATGCCCTGGATAGCATACAGTGCAGCTCAGTGCAAGAGCTAAACTGCACAATGGTCCAAAACCACACCAGTCAGGAAGTCCCATACATACCACCCAATGAGAGAGAGAGGGAGAGAGAGAGTGAAAGAGAGGGGAATTAATGCATCCTTGCACCCTCTCTAACCAGGAACAAAGCAGTGGCATTAAATCTGAATCATACGCTCCTGAATAGTCATTTGCAGACATCCGAGTGACTGGTAGTCTCTAGGGAGGCAATACAATAATGTCCCTGTACTGCTTCTTTCATCTGGAACAAAACAGCAGTAACAATCCAAAACAGTTTCTTAAGAAGCAGTTTCATATCAAGTATTCTAATGGGCTCAGGGCTTGCTGCAGGATTCTCCTGGCATATGGCCTAGATAGCTCGAACAGTAGTTCAGTGCAAGAGAATTAACTGGCACAATGGTCCAAAATCTGACCAGTCAAGAAGTACCATGCACAACTCCCACTCATAGAGAGTCAGGAATCAGTGTCTTTGTGCTCTTTCCCTCACAACCAGGAAAAAGTAACACTAATCCCAAGATGGCTCCTAAGAAGCAGTATTCAGGCTTTCCAATGATTGGTGGTCTCTAGAAAAGACAAACAGCATCTCCATACTCCAGGTCCAAACCAGAAACACTAATCTCAAGCTGGTTCCTGAAATGTGTTTTGTAGGCTACCAGTGATTAGTAGCCTTCTCCAAGTATTTGCAATTTAAAATGCTGGACGAAACAAAATGGATTGATAAATAGACCACTAAACTAGGTATAAATCCCTATGTCACAAGATGGGTTGCCAACTGGCTCACCTGACAGAACCCACACTGTTAAAGTAGCAGACTCCAAATCCGACTTCAGACTAGTGACAAGTGGAGTACCACAGGGTTCAGTCCTGGGTCCTCTCTTGTTTGGTATCTACTTCTCTGAAGTACAGGCTAACACAGAAGGTCTTTGGCTACTTAAGTTCAGATGACTGCAAACTAGGAGCCATAATTGAAACTCCTAACGATGTGGACATCCTACAAAAGGGCCTCACCGAGACAGATGCCTGGTGTCAAAGCCATGGCCTCAAGCTTAATGCCAAAAAGTGCATTGTCATCCCCTTTGGTAAAAACTCTGTACCCATGAACTACAACATAGGCGGTAGTATACTTAACACCGAAGGTGTGATGAGACCTTGGGACACAAGTGGACAGTAGTCTCTCCTTTGATAATCACATCGCCACAGTAGTCAGGAAATCCTTCTATATGGCACACCTCATCACAAAAGGTTTCTCATCCAGAAAAAAAGGTAATTGTTCCCCTCTACTCATCACTCATTAGACCCATTATAGAGTACAATGCCCCTTTTGGTATGTACCTCACAAGACATCTACAACAACTGGAAAGGCCGCAGAAATACCTCACAAAGAGGATTACTGTCCTCAGACGCCCTACGCAGACTGTCTCAAAAAACTCCAGCTTTACTCTGTTGCATATCGCCGGCACAGAGGTGATCTCTGCCCAACATACAAAGCTATGTCAAACCCACAGCTGTTGAACATGCTCCACTTAAAGAAATCCCAATCCCTCCGAGCTACACGCTCTAGGGACCTAAACCTTGTCACCACAATAAACAGAACATGCCGGAGGGATAGATTCCTGTTTCAGAGACTTCCCACACTCTGGAATAAACTACCTATCTATATCAAACAAAGCTCCTCATTAGCACTCTTCAAGAAAAATCTTGATGATTGGCTGGGAAATAGGAAATTCACCCCGGGGATCACCTCTGTGGCTCTGCTCGACAGTGGCAGAGGAAAATATTTTTCTTGGGTGGCAAAAGCCAGGGTACCTTTTTGGCTGGGCTTGTATAGGCCCCAGGGCTGATAGCCTAGTACCCACCTACCTATGAACTCTTTGTATTGCAGTGTGCACTAAGCAGGACTATATGAAACTGAGTAACTAAAGTTTTAACAGTCTAAGGGGAGAGTCTTCTTAGTTTGAACTTCTAGTGCTCATTAGCTACCCCTCTTGTTTGCACCATACCTCCTTACCTTGTATGAAAACCACTTCCTCACGGGATTTCAGGTCCCAAAAGGCCATACCATCACCCCAGCTGTAAATCCTCCCCCCTTCAACCATACTTACAGTACCAGGTCCTATCCAACATCTTGTTCAGTCTATCAACATCTCAACCCCAGGCACATTAGCTCTAGATCAAAACACTACCACAAACTAATAAACGAATTCCTGAAGTTCATCACCAAGTACAGACTTAACCTAATACTTGGTGGTGATATTCACCCTAACCCTGGCCCACCCACTTCAGAAACACACACCCCCTCTACTTGCAATCTAAGCTACAAACCTACAATTAAATAGGCCAACTAACTCTCTCCTAGCCTGTCATCTCAATATTAGAAGCATTAATAACAAGGTACATGAATTGCATGCACTTCTGGATGTCCACTCCCCTGAGATTCTCTGTTTATCTAAAACCTAACACTACAGACAATGAAGTGTTACCACCTGGGTACAACATACACAGGCTGGATCGTGCTTCCAGGAAGGGTGGGGTGGGGTAGCTGTAGCTGTACTCTATAAATTTGAGTTGAAAGTCACCACAGATGTAATACAACCACCTCAAATTAATAACTCAGATTTTTGCCACCAAATTGCAACTTAATAAAAATAAACACATTAATTTCATCTGTATGTACATTACCCCAGGTAACAATATACCTACACTTGAAGATATCCTGCACTGGCTTTCATGTCACTACCCCCAAGAAACCCTACTACTTGGGGACTAACATAGACTGGGTCACCTGTTCCTCAATCCCCAACCACCCATATTAACCTGCCTGCATTTACAGAAATCATATCCACCCCTACCAGGATAGGTAAACCCAACGAAAAAGAAAGCATACTTGACTGGGTATTCATAGTCACCCCCAACTGTACACCTCTGGTACCCACCCTGATGGCCTAAGCGATCACCTTCTCACATATATAATTAAGCACAAAGCCATTAATTCCCATCAACCTTTACTCAAAGGTTAGAAACAATAAAAACTTTGACCATGCCAAATTCCAACAAGAACTAAACTCATGGAATTGGTCTATTCTAAAACACCTCCCCTTAGAGGAAGCAGTAGCATACTTTAACAAATTCCTTGAGATCCTTGATTTGCATGCACCTGTTCGTTCAAAGAGAACAAAGGCAAAAACTGCGCCATGGTTTTCTAAAGAGTCTAAACTCAAAATTACCCTTAGAAACAAAGCTTGGGCTTTATGGCATTCTTCTAAAGACCCCCAAGATCACATTAAATACAGGCAACCCAGGAATGAAACTAAAAAATCCATTTTACGAGACAAAAAACAATACTACTGTAATTTACAGACAGTAAATCAAAACAACCCTCAGAAGTTTTGGGCAGGTTTAAATAATCTACTACATCCTGGACAAACTTCAACTCCAATCCCTGCTGCTACAATTGATAAAACCCCTGAAGATGTTCGACAGTTTTAACCGATTCTTTACTGAGACAACTCAAGCCCTAGCTAGCCAACTACCGCCTACCTCCCCTGGTCCTGAAAGTACCACCCCTAGAAACCTACTCGCATTCAGGTTCCAACCAGTCGCCACTTCACTTATCCATACCTTGATCAAAAAATTAAAACCCACTACACTTTCTGCTGATCAACTCCCTGCTGAGTACCTACAAAAATCAGCTGATACTATTGCTTACCCAGTCTCAATACTAATCAATCGAACCATAGTAGAAGCGAAAATTCCCACCATCTGGAAAATATCCTATGTAATCCCACTTCACAAAGGAGGCAGGCTCTACTGAATTCTCCAATTATAGGCCAATAGCCATACTCTCTCCACTTGCAAAGATTATGGAAAAATGTTTTCAGACAACTCTGGCACCACCTAATCCAGAATCACCTTATAGCAGACACTTGGCATGGCTTCCGTCCTCATCACAGCACTACTAAAGCCCTCCTAGCCTTTACCAACACCATAATCGCAGCAATAATTCTATATCCTCAGCCCTCTTCTTGGATCTTTCCAAGGCATTTGATATGGTTGATCAACTTTTAATCCAAACCCTGCAAACATTCTGTCTAGATACTAGAGCCCTTCAATGGTTTCAATCCTAGATGAATGGTCGACAACAGGCTGTCCTCTGGCAGAACAGACCCTAATCTTCTACCCAACACCCTTGGAGTACCACAAGGCTCTATAGTAGGGCCCTTGCTGTTCTCCATCTTCATTAACGACCTTTATACTGTCATCCCAAAAGTCAGCTGTATCCAATATGCTGATGACTCTACTCTGATTTGCTCAGCCACATCTCCAGTAGAGTTGTGGTCAGCTACCCAGACCACCTTTAATACAATAGAAAACTGGCTTTCTGAACGTCGTCTGATCCTAAATCTCAAAAAAAAAATAAAATGCTGTTATTTTCACCAACACGTAGGTCTACCGCTTTCACCTTTACCAAAAATTCAAATGATGGCACAATAATCTCCCCTGACCCCTCTACAAAACTATTTGGTGTCATCATAGATAGTAATCTAAAAATTCAACCTACATGTTAACCAAACTATCAAAACCATCAAAAAAAATCTAGGGTCACTTTACAGAATAAAAGACTTCCTGCCACAGCTTGCTCTCACCTGCTTTCAACCCTTCTGTATGCATCCCCACCCTTCTGTATGCATCCCCTCTACTCGTGAATTTAAACAAGACTGTCCTTAAACTCTCAATTTGCTACAACCACATTGCCAGGTTTGCCACTGAGCTGCCTTTTAGGACGCATCATTGCATCAATCTAAATCAGCTTGGGTGGCTTGAACTACCCAGCCTAATCCAGTATAATCAACTGATTATGGCCTATAAAATCCTCTATAATCCGGACAATACTCCTGCACTTAAAAATATCATCACCCCCTATAACAATCCTAGACCGCTTCGATCCTCTAACAAACTACTAATTCAGACTAGCAAAATTAATAACACAGCCGGTGCCTCTCTTTGCAAACTCTAAGTAGACCCTGGAATTCTCTTCCAGCTGATATTGCCTTACTTTCTACCTTAGGTCAATTTAAAACTAGACTCAAACATTTGGCACTTAACTGGCTATGTCAATGTATCAAGCCTAACTCTCTCTAGAATGTGTAAAAATCTGTTAACCAGCTTACTGTGCAACTTAATTTAATCCTGACTTACGCTCGGGATTAACTCTAACCTGTGGAACTTGTTTAACTTGCTTAATTATGTAATCACTGTAGTCTGTTTGTAATATGTAATGCTGGTATTATGTATTGCTGTATCTGCTTACCCTTGGGAGCTTTTCTCCCCGGGCCTCTGCTGAAAATGGACATGCATCCAGTCGGACAATCCCGGTCAACAAATGTAAAATAAAATAAAATAAAAAAATTAGTGCAGACAGATGAGACTGAAGGAGCTTCCAAAGTCAAATGTACAAAAGGGGTGGGGCCACTCAAGAGCTACTGTTTAATAGCACAATAGAGAAAAGGGTGAGGGGGGTGAAAAACTTGGCCTCAACAGCAACAGGTCTGAGTCAGACCCAAAAGATTAAAACATTTCCCTTTTCTGCTAACCTTAAATAATAAATGCTACTTTTCAGCTTCTTCCACAGAACACCTAACCTTAAGCTCTTTGCTGCCAGAGGAGAGAACAGAAAATATTTTGTAAAGTACCCTAAATACTTGCTTGATGCATACTTTTAAAACTTCACAATAAAATCAAAATACAACAAATGTAAAGCAAAACAAATTGCAACAAATAAAAGAATAAAAACAATGCAAAACTGCAAACCTTTAATGCAGGATTGCAAAGTAGTCAGACTGATGTTCTGAGTTGTGCTATTTCAGCCAAAAGGAACCAATCATTTGTTCCCTCCGTGGTACAACGTTTGGAATCTACAATTTTTAACACTAGGAGTGTTGGCCATCTATGCTTGTCTGGACTTAAACACCTGAGGCTCTTGGCCTAATGTCCGTGCTACCACAATTACAAATTTTCAGCAGTGGAAAGGGAAGAGGCAGCTGTTTGTTATCTTCCTCGAGGAGGTAAGCTAGACAAGAAAGTACAGGTACACTTACCGTAAGTGCAGATGTTCCAGTGAATTCACTGAAAGTACAGGTACACTTACCGTAAGTGCAGATGTTCCAGTGAATTCACTGAAAGTACAGGTACACTTACCGTAAGTGCAGATGTTCCAGTGAATTCACTGAAAGTACAGGTACACTTACCGTAAGTGCAGATGTTCCAGTGAATTCACTGAAAGTACAGGTACACTTACCGTAAGTGCAGATGTTCCAGTGAATTCACTGAAAGTACAGGTACACTTACCGTAAGTGCAGATGTTCCAGTGAATTCACTGCTGCACTCATCACATTTGGGTATCTGCTGGCAGGTTGCCATCAGTCGGGGTACACTTACCATAAGTGCAGATGTTCCAGTGAATTCACTGCTGCAGTCATCACATTTGGGTATCTGCTGGCAGGTTGCCATCAGTCGGGGTACACTTACCATAAGTGCAGATGTTCCAGTGAATTCACTGCTGCAGTCATCACATTTGGGTATCTGCTGGCAGGTTGCCATCAGTCGGGGTACACTTACCATAAGTGCAGATGTTCCAGTGAATTCACTGCTGCAGTCATCACATTTGGGTATCTGCTCCATAAGTGCAGATGTTCCAGTGAATTCACTGCTGCAGTCATCACATTTGGGTATCTGCTCCATAAGTGCAGATGTTCCAGTGAATTCACTGCTGCAGTCATCACATTTGGGCATCTGCTCCATAAGTGCAGATGTTCCAGTGAATTCACTGCCGCACTCATCACATTTGGGCATCTGCTGGCAGGTTGCCATCAGTCGGCCTGAATTCCAAAGTCTTGGGTCCTGCGTCAGCTGCTGTCTCCTCTTCCATGATGAGGGCATAATGATTACCTTATAAACACAAGGTACAGGGTTGATTCTGACCTCTGGATATTGGCTAGGCTTAAAAATGACCTTTCAGGCAGTTAGCCTCATATTCACCTATGAACAAGCAAGTCTCGAATGGACATTTTCTAAAGTTGAATGAAATGGTAGGACTAAGGCATTTGACTATATAACCCTGTATTCATGTGCCTCAAATTCCATTTCTTTCCTTTTTTGCCCCTAGTTTTGAGGTAAGCAGACACCATTTAGTTCATTCTTTATCAGACAATGTTGCTTTCAAAACTTGAACTGATGGGGCTCTCACTTATGAGTACCTGAAACACCTGTGTACTTACTACTCTCTGAAGCCTAGCTAACATAACCAAAACTTTAATGACATTTACTCCTCCCCCTTGACAGACATCTTACATACTGGATGCAAACAGTAGACATGAAACATTACTAGGGGAATGGAGGGAGGGTGTGGCTACTGCAGTAGTGAGAAATTCGAACATCTACTGTTGTACGTAACTGTAACCCGTACAACTACCAGATTCATCATTCCCACTGCTGCACTAGCATTTGGGTAGAATACCAGAGCTTATCCAACCTGGGAGGAGGACGGATATTACTGTCATTTACTAAGAGTGATTCACCACCTATTCTCCAAAAGATTACAATTTAAGAGCGATTAAGAGGAACAGGGCCAAACTTTTAGTCAAAATTAGGAACAGTTGAGAAGTTATATCTTGGATCTAAGCAAAAAAATATAGTATGCAATTCACTGGAGAAGCATTCACAGAGAACCACATAACCATTTCTAGAAAGCTTCTAAAATCCACCCTTTGCCGATATGCCTCCAAAACTACAAGGCCAACAGTGCGTCTTAGTATTGCCTGGCAATGGTTTATCATCGTGGGTATAACAAAAGGCGAGAGCTAAGAAAACCAACTGGAATATATCTTTTTGACAAGAGTTATCCTTTTTTAGTCCCAAACATTAGAAGGAAACAAGCCATTGTTTTTTCTAACTGACTTTGTTCAGTCAAGACAGCACTTCAGCTGTCTAGACATGTCCAGACTATGAAGAATTCTTTCTCCATGGTTCTAAGGCTTAGAATAGAACACAGAGAGTGACAGTCTGAGTCAAAAAAACTCAGAAATTAACTTTGGCACAAATGAGAGATTTGTTCTTCTTGATAACCCTTAGCCTTCAATCAGACCAAATATGGCTTACCCAAAAGAGCTTGCAACTCATATACGTATCTTACAAATATCAGAACAAAGAGAAAAAACTTTTTTTATGTTAATGAACCTTAAATGTGCAAAGCTGTACAAGTCCTGTTGGAGCCTCTAAGCTGCTTTTTCATAAGGAAGTAAGAAAGCACGGTACTTTTCCGTTAACGGGGCAACAGTTTTTTGGGGCGTGGTTTTAATGTTCTCTTTGCTCTAACACTTTTCTCCTCCCATCATTTTCCTACATGAGGGCACTAGAAAGAAATCAACTAGTAACTGTTACCATAATGTCTGCTTCCTGGTTTGGTAGCAAGGAGCTCAATGGTATGCCCGCACTGAAGGGAGGGGCTGCAGCTTCTCAACCCAGCCAGAATGGTAAGGGGGAGGGGTAGGGCCTGTGTGTTGGGTTCAGGGTGAGCCCATAAAGTACAGAATGGTCCCAGTGGCTAAGCTAGGATGTCAGATGTGTAGATCATGCATGTTCTTTAGTAACCCCTTATAGAACAAGAGAGGAGGGACAAGTGCTTTCTGCACTGTTACTCTGTGTCTTCTTCAGTAAGTATTAGGATATCTGTAAGGTTGTGTTGGCAGCCCTGTCAGTATTAAAGTGTTCCAATCACAGTTCCCCCCTAGTTAGTACTCTACTTGCAGTTATCTTGATGATAAAAGTTCTGTTTGTAAAACATCCAGTGGTAAAATCACGGGTTTGAAGTAGTTTTTTTTCTTCTTTACTGCATCAGATAATAGCACTGTTTATCTGACAGCACAATGAATTTAGCTGTATTACTTTGCTGTAGTTATCTTTATTGTATCAGATAATAGCACTGTTTATCTGACAGCACAATGAATTTAGCTGTATTACTTTACTGTAGTTATCTTTATTGTATCAGATAATAGCACTGTTTATCTTTGACAGCACAATGAATTTAGCTGTATTACTTTGTTGTAGTTATCTTTATTGTATCAGATAATAGCACTGTTTATCTGACAGCACAATGAATTTAGCTGTATTACTTTACTGTAGTTATCTTTATTGTATCAGATAATAGCACTGTTTATCTGACAGCACAATGAATTTAGCTGTATTACTTTACTGTAGTTATCTTTATTGTATCAGATAATAGCACTGTTTATCTGACAGCACAATGAATTTAGCTGTATTACTTTACTGTAGTTATCTTTATTGTATCAGATAATAGCACTGTTTATCTGACAGCACAATGAATTTAGCTGTATTACTTTGCTGTAGTTATCTTTATTGTATCAGATAATAGCACTGTTTATCTGACAGTACAATGAATTTAGCTGTATTACTTTGCTGTAGTTATCTTTATTGTATCAGATAATAGCACTGTTTATCTGACAGTACAATGAATTTAGCTGTATTACTTTACTGTAGTTATCTTTATTGTATCAGATAATAGCACTGTTTATCTGACAGCACAATGAATTTAGCTGTATTACTTTACTGTAGTTATCTTTATTGTATCAGATAATAGCACTGTTTATCTGACAGCACAATGAATTTAGCTGTATTACTTTACTGTAGTTATCTTTATTGTATCAGATAATAGCACTGTTTATCTGACAGCACAATGAATTTAGCTGTATTACTTTACTGTAGTTATCTTTATTGTATCAGATAATAGCACTGTTTATCTGACAGTACAATGAATTTAGCTGTATTACTTTGCTGTAGTTATCTTTATTGTATCAGATAATAGCACTGTTTATCTGACAGCACAATGAATTTAGCTGTATTACTTTACTGTAGTTATCTTTATTGTATCAGATAATAGCACTGTTTATCTGACAGCACAATGAATTTAGCTGTATTACTTTACTGTAGTTATCTTTATTGTATCAGATAATAGCACTGTTTATCTGACAGCACAATGAATTTAGCTGTATTACTTTACTGTAGTTATCTTTATTGTATCAGATAATAGCACTGTTTATCTGACAGCACAATGAATTTAGCTGTATTACTTTACTGTAGTTATCTTTATTGTATCAGATAATAGCACTGTTTATCTGACAGCACAATGAATTTAGCTGTATTACTTTACTGTAGTTATCTTTATTGTATCAGATAATAGCACTGTTTATCTGACAGCACAATGAATTTAGCTGTATTACTTTGCTGTAGTTATCTTTATTGTATCAGATAATAGCACTGTTTATCTGACAGTACAATGAATTTAGCTGTATTACTTTGCTGTAGTTATCTTTATTGTATCAGATAATAGCACTGTTTATCTGACAGTACAATGAATTTAGCTGTATTACTTTACTGTAGTTATCTTTATTGTATCAGATAATAGCACTGTTTATCTGACAGTACAATGAATTTAGCTGTATTACTTTACTGTAGTTATCTTTATTGTATCAGATAATAGCACTGTTTATCTGACAGCACAATGAATTTAGCTGTATTACTTTACTGTAGTTATCTTTATTGTATCAGATAATAGCACTGTTTATCTGACAGCACAATGAATTTAGCTGTATTACTTTACTGTAGTTATCTTTATTGTATCAGATAATAGCACTGTTTATCTGACAGTACAATGAATTTAGCTGTATTACTTTGCTGTAGTTATCTTTATTGTATCAGATAATAGCACTGTTTATCTGACAGCACAATGAATTTAGCTGTATTACTTTACTGTAGTTATCTTTATTGTATCAGATAATAGCACTGTTTATCTGACAGTACAATGAATTTAGCTGTATTACTTTGCTGTAGTTATCTTTATTGTATCAGATAATAGCACTGTTTATCTGACAGCACAATGAATTTAGCTGTATTACTTTGCTGTAGTTATCTTTATTGTATCAGATAATAGCACTGTTTATCTGACAGTACAATGAATTTAGCTGTATTACTTTACTGTAGTTATCTTTATTGTATCAGATAATAGCACTGTTTATCTGACAGCACAATGAATTTAGCTGTATTACTTTACTGTAGTTATCTTTATTGTATCAGATAATAGCACTGTTTATCTGACAGCACAATGAATTTAGCTGTATTACTTTGCTGTAGTTATCTTTATTGTATCAGATAATAGCACTGTTTATCTGACAGCACAATGAATTTAGCTGTATTACTTTACTGTAGTTATCTTTATTGTATCAGATAATAGCACTGTTTATCTGACAGTACAATGAATTTAGCTGTATTACTTTACTGTAGTTATCTTTATTGTATCAGATAATAGCACTGTTTATCTGACAGCACAATGAATTTAGCTGTATTACTTTACTGTAGTTATCTTTATTGTATCAGATAATAGCACTGTTTATCTGACAGCACAATGAATTTAGCTGTATTACTTTACTGTAGTTATCTTTATTGTATCAGATAATAGCACTGTTTATCTGACAGCACAATGAATTTAGCTGTATTACTTTACTGTAGTTATCTTTATTGTATCAGATAATAGCACTGTTTATCTGACAGCACAATGAATTTAGCTGTATTACTTTGCTGTAGTTATCTTTATTGTATCAGATAATAGCACTGTTTATCTGACAGCACAATGAATTTAGCTGTATTACTTTACTGTAGTTATCTTTATTGTATCAGATAATAGCACTGTTTATCTGACAGTACAATGAATTTAGCTGTATTACTTTACTGTAGTTATCTTTATTGTATCAGATAATAGCACTGTTTATCTGACAGCACAATGAATTTAGCTGTATTACTTTACTGTAGTTATCTTTATTGTATCAGATAATAGCACTGTTTATCTGACAGCACAATGAATTTAGCTGTATTACTTTACTGTAGTTATCTTTATTGTATCAGATAATAGCACTGTTTATCTTTGACAGCACAATGAATTTAGCTGTATTACTTTACTGTAGTTATCTTTATTGTATCAGATAATAGCACTGTTTATCTGACAGCACAATGAATTTAGCTGTATTACTTTACTGTAGTTATCTTTATTGTATCAGATAATAGCACTGTTTATCTGACAGTACAATGAATTTAGCTGTATTACTTTACTGTAGTTATCTTTATTGTATCAGATAATAGCACTGTTTATCTGACAGCACAATGAATTTAGCTGTATTACTTTACTGTAGTTATCTTTATTGTATCAGATAATAGCACTGTTTATCTGACAGCACAATGAATTTAGCTGTATTACTTTACTGTAGTTATCTTTATTGTATCAGATAATAGCACTGTTTATCTGACAGCACAATGAATTTAGCTGTATTACTTTACTGTAGTTATCTTTATTGTATCAGATAATAGCACTGTTTATCTGACAGCACAATGAATTTAGCTGTATTACTTTACTGTAGTTATCTTTATTGTATCAGATAATAGCACTGTTTATCTGACAGCACAATGAATTTAGCTGTATTACTTTACTGTAGTTATCTTTATTGTATCAGATAATAGCACTGTTTATCTGACAGCACAATGAATTTAGCTGTATTACTTTACTGTAGTTATCTTTATTGTATCAGATAATAGCACTGTTTATCTGACAGCACAATGAATTTAGCTGTATTACTTTACTGTAGTTATCTTTATTGTATCGGATAATAGCACTGTTTATCTGACAGCACAATGAATTTAGCTGTATTACTTTACTGTAGTTATCTTTATTGTATCAGATAATAGCACTGTTTATCTGACAGCACAATGAATTTAGCTGTATTACTTTACTGTAGTTATCTTTATTGTATCAGATAATAGCACTGTTTATCTGACAGCACAATGAATTTAGCTGTATTACTTTACTGTAGTTATCTTTATTGTATCAGATAATAGCACTGTTTATCTGACAGCACAATGAATTTAGCTGTATTACTTTACTGTAGTTATCTTTATTGTATCAGATAATAGCACTGTTTATCTGACAGTACAATGAATTTAGCTGTATTACTTTACTGTAGTTATCTTTATTGTATCAGATAATAGCACTGTTTATCTGACAGCACAATGAATTTAGCTGTATTACTTTACTGTAGTTATCTTTATTGTATCAGATAATAGCACTGTTTATCTGACAGTACAATGAATTTAGCTGTATTACTTTACTGTAGTTATCTTTATTGTATCAGATAATAGCACTGTTTATCTGACAGCACAATGAATTTAGCTGTATTACTTTACTGTAGTTATCTTTATTGTATCAGATAATAGCACTGTTTATCTTTGACAGCACAATGAATTTAGCTGTATTACTTTACTGTAGTTATCTTTATTGTATCAGATAATAGCACTGTTTATCTGACAGCACAATGAATTTAGCTGTATTACTTTACTGTAGTTATCTTTATTGTATCAGATAATAGCACTGTTTATCTTTGACAGCACAATGAATTTAGCTGTATTACTTTACTGTAGTTATCTTTATTGTATCAGATAATAGCACTGTTTATCTGACAGTACAATGAATTTAGCTGTATTACTTTACTGTAGTTATCTTTATTGTATCAGATAATAGCACTGTTTATCTGACAGCACAATGAATTTAGCTGTATTACTTTACTGTAGTTATCTTTATTGTATCAGATAATAGCACTGTTTATCTGACAGCACAATGAATTTAGCTGTATTACTTTACTGTAGTTATCTTTATTGTATCAGATAATAGCACTGTTTATCTGACAGCACAATGAATTTAGCTGTATTACTTTACTGTAGTTATCTTTATTGTATCAGATAATAGCACTGTTTATCTGACAGCACAATGAATTTAGCTGTATTACTTTACTGTAGTTATCTTTATTGTATCAGATAATAGCACTGTTTATCTGACAGTACAATGAATTTAGCTGTATTACTTTACTGTAGTTATCTTTATTGTATCAGATAATAGCACTGTTTATCTGACAGCACAATGAATTTAGCTGTATTACTTTACTGTAGTTATCTTTATTGTATCAGATAATAGCACTGTTTATCTGACAGCACAATGAATTTAGCTGTATTACTTTACTGTAGTTATCTTTATTGTATCAGATAATAGCACTGTTTATCTGACAGCACAATGAATTTAGCTGTATTACTTTACTGTAGTTATCTTTATTGTATCAGATAATAGCACTGTTTATCTGACAGCACAATGAATTTAGCTGTATTACTTTACTGTAGTTATCTTTATTGTATCAGATAATAGCACTGTTTATCTGACAGTACAATGAATTTAGCTGTATTACTTTACTGTAGTTATCTTTATTGTATCAGATAATAGCACTGTTTATCTGACAGCACAATGAATTTAGCTGTATTACTTTACTGTAGTTATCTTTATTGTATCAGATAATAGCACTGTTTATCTGACAGCACAATGAATTTAGCTGTATTACTTTACTGTAGTTATCTTTATTGTATCAGATAATAGCACTGTTTATCTGACAGCACAATGAATTTAGCTGTATTACTTTACTGTAGTTATCTTTATTGTATCAGATAATAGCACTGTTTATCTGACAGCACAATGAATTTAGCTGTATTACTTTACTGTAGTTATCTTTATTGTATCAGATAATAGCACTGTTTATCTGACAGCACAATGAATTTAGCTGTATTACTTTACTGTAGTTATCTTTATTGTATCAGATAATAGCACTGTTTATCTTTGACAGCACAATGAATTTAGCTGTATTACTTTACTGTAGTTATCTTTATTGTATCAGATAATAGCACTGTTTATCTGACAGCACAATGAATTTAGCTGTATTACTTTACTGTAGTTATCTTTATTGTATCAGATAATAGCACTGTTTATCTGACAGCACAATGAATTTAGCTGTATTACTTTACTGTAGTTATCTTTATTGTATCAGATAATAGCACTGTTTATCTGACAGTACAATGAATTTAGCTGTATTACTTTACTGTAGTTATCTTTATTGTATCAGATAATAGCACTGTTTATCTGACAGTACAATGAATTTAGCTGTATTACTTTACTGTAGTTATCTTTATTGTATCAGATAATAGCACTGTTTATCTGACAGCACAATGAATTTAGCTGTATTACTTTACTGTAGTTATCTTTATTGTATCAGATAATAGCACTGTTTATCTGACAGCACAATGAATTTAGCTGTATTACTTTACTGTAGTTATCTTTATTGTATCAGATAATAGCACTGTTTATCTGACAGCAGTACAATGAATTTAGCTGTATTACTTTACTGTAGTTATCTTTATTGTATCAGATAATAGCACTGTTTATCTGACAGCACAATGAATTTAGCTGTATTACTTTACTGTAGTTATCTTTATTGTATCAGATAATAGCACTGTTTATCTGACAGCACAATGAATTTAGCTGTATTACTTTACTGTAGTTATCTTTATTGTATCAGATAATAGCACTGTTTATCTGACAGCACAATGAATTTAGCTGTATTACTTTACTGTAGTTATCTTTATTGTATCAGATAATAGCACTGTTTATCTGACAGCACAATGAATTTAGCTGTATTACTTTACTGTAGTTATCTTTATTGTATCAGATAATAGCACTGTTTATCTGACAGCACAATGAATTTAGCTGTATTACTTTGCTGTAGTTATCTTTATTGTATCAGATAATAGCACTGTTTATCTGACAGCACAATGAATTTAGCTGTATTACTTTACTGTAGTTATCTTTATTGTATCAGATAATAGCACTGTTTATCTGACAGCACAATGAATTTAGCTGTATTACTTTACTGTAGTTATCTTTATTGTATCAGATAATAGCACTGTTTATCTGACAGCACAATGAATTTAGCTGTATTACTTTACTGTAGTTATCTTTATTGTATCAGATAATAGCACTGTTTATCTGACAGTACAATGAATTTAGCTGTATTACTTTGCTGTAGTTATCTTTATTGTATCAGATAATAGCACTGTTTATCTGACAGCACAATGAATTTAGCTGTATTACTTTACTGTAGTTATCTTTATTGTATCAGATAATAGCACTGTTTATCTGACAGCACAATGAATTTAGCTGTATTACTTTGCTGTAGTTATCTTTATTGTATCAGATAATAGCACTGTTTATCTGACAGCACAATGAATTTAGCTGTATTACTTTACTGTAGTTATCTTTATTGTATCAGATAATAGCACTGTTTATCTGACAGCACAATGAATTTAGCTGTATTACTTTACTGTAGTTATCTTTATTGTATCAGATAATAGCACTGTTTATCTGACAGCACAATGAATTTAGCTGTATTACTTTACTGTAGTTATCTTTATTGTATCAGATAATAGCACTGTTTATCTGACAGCACAATGAATTTAGCTGTATTACTTTACTGTAGTTATCTTTATTGTATCAGATAATAGCACTGTTTATCTGACAGCACAATGAATTTAGCTGTATTACTTTACTGTAGTTATCTTTATTGTATCAGATAATAGCACTGTTTATCTGACAGCACAATGAATTTAGCTGTATTACTTTACTGTAGTTATCTTTATTGTATCAGATAATAGCACTGTTTATCTGACAGCACAATGAATTTAGCTGTATTACTTTACTGTAGTTATCTTTATTGTATCAGATAATAGCACTGTTTATCTGACAGCACAATGAATTTAGCTGTATTACTTTGCTGTAGTTATCTTTATTGTATCAGATAATAGCACTGTTTATCTGACAGTACAATGAATTTAGCTGTATTACTTTACTGTAGTTATCTTTATTGTATCAGATAATAGCACTGTTTATCTGACAGCACAATGAATTTAGCTGTATTACTTTACTGTAGTTATCTTTATTGTATCAGATAATAGCACTGTTTATCTGACAGCACAATGAATTTAGCTGTATTACTTTACTGTAGTTATCTTTATTGTATCAGATAATAGCACTGTTTATCTGACAGCACAATGAATTTAGCTGTATTACTTTACTGTAGTTATCTTTATTGTATCAGATAATAGCACTGTTTATCTGACAGCACAATGAATTTAGCTGTATTACTTTACTGTAGTTATCTTTATTGTATCAGATAATAGCACTGTTTATCTGACAGCACAATGAATTTAGCTGTATTACTTTACTGTAGTTATCTTTATTGTATCAGATAATAGCACTGTTTATCTGACAGTACAATGAATTTAGCTGTATTACTTTACTGTAGTTATCTTTATTGTATCAGATAATAGCACTGTTTATCTGACAGCACAATGAATTTAGCTGTATTACTTTACTGTAGTTATCTTTATTGTATCAGATAATAGCACTGTTTATCTGACAGCACAATGAATTTAGCTGTATTACTTTACTGTAGTTATCTTTATTGTATCAGATAATAGCACTGTTTATCTGACAGCACAATGAATTTAGCTGTATTACTTTACTGTAGTTATCTTTATTGTATCAGATAATAGCACTGTTTATCTGACAGCACAATGAATTTAGCTGTATTACTTTACTGTAGTTATCTTTATTGTATCAGATAATAGCACTGTTTATCTGACAGCACAATGAATTTAGCTGTATTACTTTACTGTAGTTATCTTTATTGTATCAGATAATAGCACTGTTTATCTGACAGTACAATGAATTTAGCTGTATTACTTTACTGTAGTTATCTTTATTGTATCAGATAATAGCACTGTTTATCTGACAGCACAATGAATTTAGCTGTATTACTTTACTGTAGTTATCTTTATTGTATCAGATAATAGCACTGTTTATCTGACAGCACAATGAATTTAGCTGTATTACTTTACTGTAGTTATCTTTATTGTATCAGATAATAGCACTGTTTATCTGACAGCACAATGAATTTAGCTGTATTACTTTACTGTAGTTATCTTTATTGTATCAGATAATAGCACTGTTTATCTTTGACAGCACAATGAATTTAGCTGTATTACTTTACTGTAGTTATCTTTATTGTATCAGATAATAGCACTGTTTATCTGACAGCACAATGAATTTAGCTGTATTACTTTACTGTAGTTATCTTTATTGTATCAGATAATAGCACTGTTTATCTGACAGCACAATGAATTTAGCTGTATTACTTTACTGTAGTTATCTTTATTGTATCAGATAATAGCACCGTTTATCTGACAGCACAATGAATTTAGCTGTATTACTTTACTGTAGTTATCTTTATTGTATCAGATAATAGCACTGTTTATCTGACAGCACAATGAATTTAGCTGTATTACTTTACTGTAGTTATCTTTATTGTATCAGATAATAGCACTGTTTATCTGACAGCACAATGAATTTAGCTGTATTACTTTACTGTAGTTATCTTTATTGTATCAGATAATAGCACTGTTTATCTGACAGCACAATGAATTTAGCTGTATTACTTTGCTGTAGTTATCTTTATTGTATCAGATAATAGCACTGTTTATCTGACAGTACAATGAATTTAGCTGTATTACTTTACTGTAGTTATCTTTATTGTATCAGATAATAGCACTGTTTATCTGACAGCACAATGAATTTAGCTGTATTACTTTACTGTAGTTATCTTTATTGTATCAGATAATAGCACTGTTTATCTGACAGCACAATGAATTTAGCTGTATTACTTTACTGTAGTTATCTTTATTGTATCAGATAATAGCACTGTTTATCTGACAGCACAATGAATTTAGCTGTATTACTTTACTGTAGTTATCTTTATTGTATCAGATAATAGCACTGTTTATCTGACAGTACAATGAATTTAGCTGTATTACTTTACTGTAGTTATCTTTATTGTATCAGATAATAGCACTGTTTATCTGACAGCACAATGAATTTAGCTGTATTACTTTACTGTAGTTATCTTTATTGTATCAGATAATAGCACTGTTTATCTTTGACAGCACAATGAATTTAGCTGTATTACTTTACTGTAGTTATCTTTATTGTATCAGATAATAGCACTGTTTATCTGACAGCACAATGAATTTAGCTGTATTACTTTACTGTAGTTATCTTTATTGTATCAGATAATAGCACTGTTTATCTGACAGCACAATGAATTTAGCTGTATTACTTTACTGTAGTTATCTTTATTGTATCAGATAATAGCACTGTTTATCTGACAGCACAATGAATTTAGCTGTATTACTTTGCTGTAGTTATCTTTATTGTATCAGATAATAGCACTGTTTATCTGACAGCACAATGAATTTAGCTGTATTACTTTGCTGTAGTTATCTTTATTGTATCAGATAATAGCACTGTTTATCTGACAGCACAATGAATTTAGCTGTATTACTTTACTGTAGTTATCTTTATTGTATCAGATAATAGCACTGTTTATCTGACAGCACAATGAATTTAGCTGTATTACTTTACTGTAGTTATCTTTATTGTATCAGATAATAGCACTGTTTATCTGACAGTACAATGAATTTAGCTGTATTACTTTACTGTAGTTATCTTTATTGTATCAGATAATAGCACTGTTTATCTGACAGCACAATGAATTTAGCTGTATTACTTTACTGTAGTTATCTTTATTGTATCAGATAATAGCACTGTTTATCTGACAGCACAATGAATTTAGCTGTATTACTTTACTGTAGTTATCTTTATTGTATCAGATAATAGCACTGTTTATCTGACAGCACAATGAATTTAGCTGTATTACTTTACTGTAGTTATCTTTATTGTATCAGATAATAGCACTGTTTATCTGACAGTACAATGAATTTAGCTGTATTACTTTACTGTAGTTATCTTTATTGTATCAGATAATAGCACTGTTTATCTGACAGCACAATGAATTTAGCTGTATTACTTTACTGTAGTTATCTTTATTGTATCAGATAATAGCACTGTTTATCTGACAGCACAATGAATTTAGCTGTATTACTTTACTGTAGTTATCTTTATTGTATCAGATAATAGCACTGTTTATCTGACAGCACAATGAATTTAGCTGTATTACTTTGCTGTAGTTATCTTTATTGTATCAGATAATAGCACTGTTTATCTGACAGCACAATGAATTTAGCTGTATTACTTTACTGTAGTTATCTTTATTGTATCAGATAATAGCACTGTTTATCTGACAGCACAATGAATTTAGCTGTATTACTTTACTGTAGTTATCTTTATTGTATCAGATAATAGCACTGTTTATCTGACAGCACAATGAATTTAGCTGTATTACTTTACTGTAGTTATCTTTATTGTATCAGATAATAGCACTGTTTATCTGACAGCACAATGAATTTAGCTGTATTACTTTACTGTAGTTATCTTTATTGTATCAGATAATAGCACTGTTTATCTTTGACAGCACAATGAATTTAGCTGTATTACTTTACTGTAGTTATCTTTATTGTATCAGATAATAGCACTGTTTATCTGACAGCACAATGAATTTAGCTGTATTACTTTACTGTAGTTATCTTTATTGTATCAGATAATAGCACTGTTTATCTGACAGCACAATGAATTTAGCTGTATTACTTTACTGTAGTTATCTTTATTGTATCAGATAATAGCACTGTTTATCTGACAGCACAATGAATTTAGCTGTATTACTTTGCTGTAGTTATCTTTATTGTATCAGATAATAGCACTGTTTATCTGACAGCACAATGAATTTAGCTGTATTACTTTACTGTAGTTATCTTTATTGTATCAGATAATAGCACTGTTTATCTGACAGCACAATGAATTTAGCTGTATTACTTTACTGTAGTTATCTTTATTGTATCAGATAATAGCACTGTTTATCTGACAGCACAATGAATTTAGCTGTATTACTTTACTGTAGTTATCTTTATTGTATCAGATAATAGCACTGTTTATCTGACAGCACAATGAATTTAGCTGTATTACTTTGCTGTAGTTATCTTTATTGTATCAGATAATAGCACTGTTTATCTGACAGTACAATGAATTTAGCTGTATTACTTTACTGTAGTTATCTTTATTGTATCAGATAATAGCACTGTTTATCTGACAGCACAATGAATTTAGCTGTATTACTTTACTGTAGTTATCTTTATTGTATCAGATAATAGCACTGTTTATCTGACAGCACAATGAATTTAGCTGTATTACTTTACTGTAGTTATCTTTATTGTATCAGATAATAGCACTGTTTATCTGACAGTACAATGAATTTAGCTGTATTACTTTACTGTAGTTATCTTTATTGTATCAGATAATAGCACTGTTTATCTGACAGCACAATGAATTTAGCTGTATTACTTTACTGTAGTTATCTTTATTGTATCAGATAATAGCACTGTTTATCTGACAGCACAATGAATTTAGCTGTATTACTTTACTGTAGTTATCTTTATTGTATCAGATAATAGCACTGTTTATCTTTGACAGCACAATGAATTTAGCTGTATTACTTTACTGTAGTTATCTTTATTGTATCAGATAATAGCACTGTTTATCTGACAGTACAATGAATTTAGCTGTATTACTTTACTGTAGTTATCTTTATTGTATCAGATAATAGCACTGTTTATCTGACAGCACAATGAATTTAGCTGTATTACTTTACTGTAGTTATCTTTATTGTATCAGATAATAGCACTGTTTATCTGACAGCACAATGAATTTAGCTGTATTACTTTACTGTAGTTATCTTTATTGTATCAGATAATAGCACTGTTTATCTGACAGCACAATGAATTTAGCTGTATTACTTTACTGTAGTTATCTTTATTGTATCAGATAATAGCACTGTTTATCTGACAGCACAATGAATTTAGCTGTATTACTTTACTGTAGTTATCTTTATTGTATCAGATAATAGCACTGTTTATCTGACAGCACAATGAATTTAGCTGTATTACTTTACTGTAGTTATCTTTATTGTATCAGATAATAGCACTGTTTATCTGACAGCACAATGAATTTAGCTGTATTACTTTACTGTAGTTATCTTTATTGTATCAGATAATAGCACTGTTTATCTGACAGTACAATGAATTTAGCTGTATTACTTTACTGTAGTTATCTTTATTGTATCAGATAATAGCACTGTTTATCTGACAGCACAATGAATTTAGCTGTATTACTTTACTGTAGTTATCTTTATTGTATCAGATAATAGCACTGTTTATCTGACAGCACAATGAATTTAGCTGTATTACTTTACTGTAGTTATCTTTATTGTATCAGATAATAGCACTGTTTATCTGACAGTACAATGAATTTAGCTGTATTACTTTACTGTAGTTATCTTTATTGTATCAGATAATAGCACTGTTTATCTGACAGCACAATGAATTTAGCTGTATTACTTTACTGTAGTTATCTTTATTGTATCAGATAATAGCACTGTTTATCTGACAGCACAATGAATTTAGCTGTATTACTTTACTGTAGTTATCTTTATTGTATCAGATAATAGCACTGTTTATCTGACAGCACAATGAATTTAGCTGTATTACTTTACTGTAGTTATCTTTATTGTATCAGATAATAGCACTGTTTATCTGACAGCACAATGAATTTAGCTGTATTACTTTACTGTAGTTATCTTTATTGTATCAGATAATAGCACTGTTTATCTTTGACAGCACAATGAATTTAGCTGTATTACTTTACTGTAGTTATCTTTATTGTATCAGATAATAGCACTGTTTATCTTTGACAGCACAATGAATTTAGCTGTATTACTTTACTGTAGTTATCTTTATTGTATCAGATAATAGCACTGTTTATCTGACAGCACAATGAATTTAGCTGTATTACTTTACTGTAGTTATCTTTATTGTATCAGATAATAGCACTGTTTATCTGACAGCACAATGAATTTAGCTGTATTACTTTACTGTAGTTATCTTTATTGTATCAGATAATAGCACTGTTTATCTGACAGCACAATGAATTTAGCTGTATTACTTTACTGTAGTTATCTTTATTGTATCAGATAATAGCACTGTTTATCTGACAGCACAATGAATTTAGCTGTATTACTTTACTGTAGTTATCTTTATTGTATCAGATAATAGCACTGTTTATCTGACAGCACAATGAATTTAGCTGTATTACTTTACTGTAGTTATCTTTATTGTATCAGATAATAGCACTGTTTATCTTTGACAGCACAATGAATTTAGCTGTATTACTTTACTGTAGTTATCTTTATTGTATCAGATAATAGCACTGTTTATCTTTGACAGCACAATGAATTTAGCTGTATTACTTTACTGTAGTTATCTTTATTGTATCAGATAATAGCACTGTTTATCTGACAGCACAATGAATTTAGCTGTATTACTTTACTGTAGTTATCTTTATTGTATCAGATAATAGCACTGTTTATCTTTGACAGTACAATGAATTTAGCTGTATTACTTTACTGTAGTTATCTTTATTGTATCAGATAATAGCACTGTTTATCTGACAGCACAATGAATTTAGCTGTATTACTTTACTGTAGTTATCTTTATTGTATCAGATAATAGCACTGTTTATCTGACAGCACAATGAATTTAGCTGTATTACTTTACTGTAGTTATCTTTATTGTATCAGATAATAGCACTGTTTATCTGACAGCACAATGAATTTAGCTGTATTACTTTACTGTAGTTATCTTTATTGTATCAGATAATAGCACTGTTTATCTGACAGCACAATGAATTTAGCTGTATTACTTTACTGTAGTTATCTTTATTGTATCAGATAATAGCACTGTTTATCTGACAGCACAATGAATTTAGCTGTATTACTTTACTGTAGTTATCTTTATTGTATCAGATAATAGCACTGTTTATCTGACAGCACAATGAATTTAGCTGTATTACTTTACTGTAGTTATCTTTATTGTATCAGATAATAGCACTGTTTATCTGACAGCACAATGAATTTAGCTGTATTACTTTACTGTAGTTATCTTTATTGTATCAGATAATAGCACTGTTTATCTGACAGCACAATGAATTTAGCTGTATTACTTTACTGTAGTTATCTTTATTGTATCAGATAATAGCACTGTTTATCTGACAGCACAATGAATTTAGCTGTATTACTTTACTGTAGTTATCTTTATTGTATCAGATAATAGCACTGTTTATCTTTGACAGCACAATGAATTTAGCTGTATTACTTTACTGTAGTTATCTTTATTGTATCAGATAATAGCACTGTTTATCTGACAGCACAATGAATTTAGCTGTATTACTTTACTGTAGTTATCTTTATTGTATCAGATAATAGCACTGTTTATCTGACAGCACAATGAATTTAGCTGTATTACTTTACTGTAGTTATCTTTATTGTATCAGATAATAGCACTGTTTATCTTTGACAGCACAATGAATTTAGCTGTATTACTTTACTGTAGTTATCTTTATTGTATCAGATAATAGCACTGTTTATCTGACAGCACAATGAATTTAGCTGTATTACTTTACTGTAGTTATCTTTATTGTATCAGATAATAGCACTGTTTATCTTTGACAGCACAATGAATTTAGCTGTATTACTTTACTGTAGTTATCTTTATTGTATCAGATAATAGCACTGTTTATCTGACAGCACAATGAATTTAGCTGTATTACTTTGCTGTAGTTATCTTTATTGTATCAGATAATAGCACTGTTTATCTGACAGCACAATGAATTTAGCTGTATTACTTTACTGTAGTTATCTTTATTGTATCAGATAATAGCACTGTTTATCTGACAGCACAATGAATTTAGCTGTATTACTTTGCTGTAGTTATCTTTATTGTATCAGATAATAGCACTGTTTATCTTTGACAGTACAATGAATTTAGCTGTATTACTTTACTGTAGTTATCTTTATTGTATCAGATAATAGCACTGTTTATCTGACAGCACAATGAATTTAGCTGTATTACTTTACTGTAGTTATCTTTATTGTATCAGATAATAGCACTGTTTATCTGACAGCACAATGAATTTAGCTGTATTACTTTACTGTAGTTATCTTTATTGTATCAGATAATAGCACTGTTTATCTGACAGCACAATGAATTTAGCTGTATTACTTTACTGTAGTTATCTTTATTGTATCAGATAATAGCACTGTTTATCTGACAGCACAATGAATTTAGCTGTATTACTTTGTTGTAGTTATCTTTATTGTATCAGATAATAGCACTGTTTATCTGACAGCACAATGAATTTAGCTGTATTACTTTACTGTAGTTATCTTTATTGTATCAGATAATAGCACTGTTTATCTGACAGCACAATGAATTTAGCTGTATTACTTTACTGTAGTTATCTTTATTGTATCAGATAATAGCACTGTTTATCTGACAGTACAATGAATTTAGCTGTATTACTTTGTTGTAGTTATCTTTATTGTATCAGATAATAGCACTGTTTATCTGACAGTACAATGAATTTAGCTGTATTACTTTACTGTAGTTATCTTTATTGTATCAGATAATAGCACTGTTTATCTGACAGCACAATGAATTTAGCTGTATTACTTTGCTGTAGTTATCTTTATTGTATCAGATAATAGCACTGTTTATCTTTGACAGCACAATGAATTTAGCTGTATTACTTTACTGTAGTTATCTTTATTGTATCAGATAATAGCACTGTTTATCTTTGACAGCACAATGAATTTAGCTGTATTACTTTGCTGTAGTTATCTTTATTGTATCAGATAATAGCACTGTTTATCTGACAGCACAATGAATTTAGCTGTATTACTTTACTGTAGTTATCTTTATTGTATCAGATAATAGCACTGTTTATCTGACAGCACAATGAATTTAGCTGTATTACTTTACTGTAGTTATCTTTATTGTATCAGATAATAGCACTGTTTATCTGACAGCACAATGAATTTAGCTGTATTACTTTACTGTAGTTATCTTTATTGTATCAGATAATAGCACTGTTTATCTGACAGCACAATGAATTTAGCTGTATTACTTTACTGTAGTTATCTTTATTGTATCAGATAATAGCACTGTTTATCTGACAGCACAATGAATTTAGCTGTATTACTTTACTGTAGTTATCTTTATTGTATCAGATAATAGCACTGTTTATCTGACAGCACAATGAATTTAGCTGTATTACTTTACTGTAGTTATCTTTATTGTATCAGATAATAGCACTGTTTATCTTTGACAGCACAATGAATTTAGCTGTATTACTTTACTGTAGTTATCTTTATTGTATCAGATAATAGCACTGTTTATCTGACAGCACAATGAATTTAGCTGTATTACTTTACTGTAGTTATCTTTATTGTATCAGATAATAGCACTGTTTATCTTTGACAGCACAATGAATTTAGCTGTATTACTTTACTGTAGTTATCTTTATTGTATCAGATAATAGCACTGTTTATCTGACAGCACAATGAATTTAGCTGTATTACTTTGCTGTAGTTATCTTTATTGTATCAGATAATAGCACTGTTTATCTGACAGCACAATGAATTTAGCTGTATTACTTTACTGTAGTTATCTTTATTGTATCAGATAATAGCACTGTTTATCTGACAGCACAATGAATTTAGCTGTATTACTTTACTGTAGTTATCTTTATTGTATCAGATAATAGCACTGTTTATCTGACAGTACAATGAATTTAGCTGTATTACTTTACTGTAGTTATCTTTATTGTATCAGATAATAGCACTGTTTATCTTTGACAGCACAATGAATTTAGCTGTATTACTTTACTGTAGTTATCTTTATTGTATCAGATAATAGCACTGTTTATCTGACAGCACAATGAATTTAGCTGTATTACTTTACTGTAGTTATCTTTATTGTATCAGATAATAGCACTGTTTATCTTTGACAGCACAATGAATTTAGCTGTATTACTTTACTGTAGTTATCTTTATTGTATCAGATAATAGCACTGTTTATCTTTGACAGTACAATGAATTTAGCTGTATTACTTTGCTGTAGTTATCTTTATTGTATCAGATAATAGCACTGTTTATCTGACAGTACAATGAATTTAGCTGTATTACTTTACTGTAGTTATCTTTATTGTATCAGATAATAGCACTGTTTATCTGACAGCACAATGAATTTAGCTGTATTACTTTACTGTAGTTATCTTTATTGTATCAGATAATAGCACTGTTTATCTGACAGTACAATGAATTTAGCTGTATTACTTTACTGTAGTTATCTTTATTGTATCAGATAATAGCACTGTTTATCTTTGACAGCACAATGAATTTAGCTGTATTACTTTACTGTAGTTATCTTTATTGTATCAGATAATAGCACTGTTTATCTTTGACAGCACAATGAATTTAGCTGTATTACTTTACTGTAGTTATCTTTATTGTATCAGATAATAGCACTGTTTATCTTTGACAGCACAATGAATTTAGCTGTATTACTTTACTGTAGTTATCTTTATTGTATCAGATAATAGCACTGTTTATCTTTGACAGCACAATGAATTTAGCTGTATTACTTTGCTGTAGTTATCTTTATTGTATCAGATAATAGCACTGTTTATCTGACACTACAATGAATTTAGCTGTATTACTTTGCTGAAGTTATCTTTATTGTATCAGATAATAGCACTGTTTATCTGACAGCACAATGAATTTAGCTGTATTACTTTGCTGTAGTTAGCTTTATTGTATCAGATAATAGCACTGTTTATCTTTGACAGCACAATGAATTTAGCTGTATTACTTTCCTGTAGTTACTACACCCTTACCGTCAACAGTTGTAAATGTTTTGCCTGTTATACTGGTTTCATTATTGGTGTAGTTAATACACCCTTACTGTCACAGTTGTAAATGTTTTGCCTGTTATACTGGTTTCATTATTGGTGTAGTTAATACATCCTTACCGTCACAGTTGTAAATGTTTTGCCTGTTGTACTTGTTTCATTGTTGGTGTTGCAGTTTATAACAACTGTAAACTCATTTCTGTTCCTAATCTTATCAAGTTCTTACTGTGAGAAAAAGCTAGGTGCCTTCCATATTTTGTATTCAAGACATTACCAGGCTACCGTAAAATTATGTTACTTTAAAAGTCTTGTGGTATTAGAGGTAAAGCTGCAGGTGTGAAATTGCTGGAGAGTTGGGTGGACCATGTGATTCAGTAAGCAGTGTTTACTGTTGCTCGACCCACAGACATTGAGGAGCAAAAATGACCGCCCTAGCCTATAGCCTCTGCAAATAGAAGATTAATCAGTACTTCACTGTGAGAAATGCCAAAGTGTTAGCGCTGGGTAAGCAATACTGACATCTCACAATGACTAGCATCTGCCCCAAAAAACCTGTTGCCCCGTTAACAGAAAAGTATTGATAGTACTAAAGATTTTCCATTCTGACTGGTGATTTTTCTGCTTCACAGCTGGCCAATCAGCAGCACAAGGGCATCTGAGGAAGGGATCCAGAGTTTCTGGAAGCTCAACGGTTGCTGTGTCTTGGGAAAGACACAACACAAAGGCTACTACGGGAGTGGGAATGATGAACATCCAGTGTCACCTGGGTCAAGATGATGCTATGACTACCATCTTCATCCTCTCTCTCATTACCTTTCAGGTCACGCCAGTATGTAGTGGGAATGATGAACATTGTGTCACCTGGGTCAAGATGATGCTATGACTACCATCTTCATCCTCTCTCTCATTACCTTTCTCATCATGCCAGTATGTAGTGGGAATGATGAACATCATGTCACCTGGGTCAGGATGATGCTATGACTACCATCTTCATCCTCTCTCTCATTACCTTTCAGGTCACGCCAGTATGTAGTGGGAATGATTAACATCGTGTCACCTGGGTCAAGATGATGCTATGACTACCATCTTCATCCTCTCCCTCATTACCTTTCAGATCATGCCAGTATGTAGTGGGGAATGATGAACATCGTGTCACCTCGGTCAAGATGATGCTACGACTACCATCTTCATCCTCTCCCTCATTACCTTTCAGGTCATGCCAGTATGTAGTGGGAATGATGAACATCGTGTCACCTGGGTCAAGATGATGCTACGACTACCATCTTCATCCTTTCTCTCATTACCTTTCAGATCATGCCAGTATGTAGTGGGAATGATGAACATAGTGTCACCTGGGTCAAGATGATGCTATGACTACCATCTTCATCCTCTCTCTCATTACCTTTCAGATCATGCCAGTATGTAGTGGGAATGATGAACATCGTGTCACCTGGGTCAAGATGATGCTATGACTACCATCTTCATCCTCTCTCTCATTACCTTTCAGATCATGCCAGTATGTAGTGGGAATGATGAACATCGTGTCACCTGGGTCAGGATGATGCTATGACTACCATCTTCATCCTCTCTCTCATGACCTTTCAGGTCACGCCAGTATGTAGTGGGAATGATGAACATAGTGTCACCTGGGTCAAGATGATGCTATGACTACCATCTTCATCCTCTCTCTCTCATGACCTTTCACATCATGCCAGGATGTCGTGGGAATGATGAACATCGTGTCACCTGGATCAAGATGATGCTATGACTACCATCCTCATCCTCTCTCTCATTACCTTTCAGATCATGCCAGTATGTAGTGGGAATGATGAACATCGTGTCACCTGGATCAAGATGATGCTATTACTACCATCTTCATCCTCTCTCTCATGACCTTTCAGGTCACGCCAGTATGTAGTGGGAATGATGAACATAGTGTCACCTGGGTCAAGATGATGCTATGACTACCATCTTCATCCTTCTCTCTCATGACCTTTCACATCATGCCAGGATGTCGTGGGAATGATGAACATCGTGTCACCTGGATCAAGATGATGCTATGACTACCATCCTCATCCTCTCTCTCATGACCTTTCACACCATGCCAGTATGTAGTGGGAATGATGAACATCGTGTCACCTGGGTCAAGATGATGCTATGACTACCATCTTCATCCTCTCGCTCATGACCTTTCACATCATGCCAGTATGTCGTGGGATGGGAAGGGAAGCATGCAAGACAGAGCGCGATCCATTTGAGGGAGTCGGCATCTGGTTCCCAAGGCTCCTTGTTGGGTGCTCATGAGCAGAACTTTTTCAGGTGTTGTTTGGAGGTTCAAACAGGTCTATCTCTAGGACACCCCACATGTGCACTATGTGATGAAAAAGACATCCCTGTGCAACATCCATTCACGTTGATTGATCACTTGACCTGCTGAGTTGATTCACTACCTTAGACAGCAGTGCTATCGCTCAGGCAGATGTGGTGAGCCGACAAACAGGAAAACAACTCTCTCTCTCATTTGCTAAAACACCACGAGTGTTACACTGTCATTGTCTAAGTGCCTGGAGGGTGTCCTCATTCCACACTGGCATGAAGGCCTTCAGCGTCTGCATAAAGGCTATCACATCCTTCACATTTACATGTTTTCTCCTTTGGGCTGCACTCCACAAACCCTGGACTTCAAATTACTGTGGCCAGGTCTGAAGCATCTGTAGTTAGGGAGTGTCTGAGTGGGGGTTTCAGAGTGAAAGAACCTTCCAACTGCGGCTCAACTTAGGTGGACTATCAATTCAACTTCTTGGAAATGCAAGGTAACATAAGAATAATTTCTTCCAGTAACTGGGACTGTTGGTTCCAGATCAGCCTCATGTTCCACTGAAGTCTCCTCACTTGCAATGTCTAGATGTACTGCCAAGGTGCCATGTACCTTA
The DNA here is from genome assembly GCF_019279795.1 of Protopterus annectens. Classification (NCBI taxonomy): domain Eukaryota; kingdom Metazoa; phylum Chordata; order Ceratodontiformes; family Protopteridae; genus Protopterus; species Protopterus annectens. The sequence continues at coordinate 935,807,310 of NC_056733.1, read as the reverse complement.
TAACCAAATGTTAGTCTCTGCCTGACACCACCCCTTTTTTGTTCCAGTTCATGGAAGTATTGTTCCAAATGTTCCACTTGCTCTTCTGGGAGGAACATTTTCTTACAACTTCAGTCTTAAAGTCAGCCCAGAAATAGAAATCCAGGGAGTTGAAGGACAACTGGAGATTTTGGAAATACCACGTGATGAAGGCAAGGTTCTTTGTCCACCTCCTCCTGGGATCGTGCCTGAATGAGGCATTCATCTAAGTACAGGCAAATTGGAATGCCCTCTATCATCCTATATGCAATTACTGGAGTCAGACACAACGTAAAGACTCTGGCAGCAGTAGCCAATCCAATGGGGAGGAAGTAAACTGATTGAGAAAGCTCATGAGGTCCATTGTGAAGAGGGATGGGGAGGTAGGCATCCTTGAAACCTCAGGTTACAATCAAGGCCTATGGTAACAAGAGAGGTGACATGGCCTAAAGTTAACATTCTGAATTTTGGGACCTTGACAAATGTACTGGATTTTGATAGGTCCAGAACAGGTGTCCAAGGCCTTTCCTTTCTAGGAATTAGAAAAAGTCTTGAGTAGAATCCCCTGCATTAGTATTTAAGGGCACCAGCTGCATTACTCCTAACGAAAGGAGAACTGCAGAATGGATGAAATCGGGTGAATCTGTTCCTTTGGTAAAGGAGGGACCTCTACCAACTTTGGTCTTTTTACAAGTTGCAGTCTAATACTGGAAAGCCCGTGTTCTTCTGCTTGCTGAAACATATTACTTTATACCATGCTATATTATTTTATATAGTTATTTTCATTATGAAAACTAGCCTATTACATTTTTTATCCTTTCTTGATTATTACTCTATTCCAAATGCCACAGAGTTTTGCATCACTCTAATTACTACTCAGGAACAGGCTTGCCACTTATGAAGCATTTTTCTGGACTATACAAAAATCAGAAGCTCTGTTTAGCAGTGTAAACATAATGCCAGAAAAAAACCTTGGTCTTTTTTTCCCTCAAAAAGCATTTCTAGAACAATGTGGCGGAGTCCAAGATATTCTTAAACAAAAAAAAGTAATGCAATGTGAAGTCCAATATTAGGATAAGAATAAATAAAATGAAAGGGATGTTCCACCCTAATGACATACGAATTTATGTCATAAAATGGGCATGAACGTGGGTAGAAATGGAGTGTGAGCAGAGTCACCAGTAGAGCAGGGGGCTTGGCTTTGGTCTAGTTTTTAACATTGCAAACAGCGGCAACCCTAGTTAGGAATCTACTGAAAGACTGAAGTGGCTTACAACGCTTTTAACGCAAGTCTTGAATGGGAAGTAAAAGCAAATGCAGATCCTACAGTTTCAACTCCTCATTTTAAATGTTGAATACCTATATCATTCTGAGATGATCACTTTTGAACAATTGTTTGAAGTGACATGGATATTTCACACTTACAAATTTACATTTGTCAATTTCTCACTTGCATCAGCATCTTGAAAAGCCTGTAGAGGTTTTTTTTTTTTTTTTTTTTTTTTTTACAAAACCCATGCAGCATTTACGATTAACTTTCATAATGAATGTCATTCACCAGTATATTGTGCATGACTTTAAAGCAAGTGTTATCACAGCAGATCTGCTGCTAAAAAGTGATCCTTACCACTCTTCTGTTTCTTCACTGTTATCACAGCAGATCTGCTGCTAAAAGACTATCCTTACCTCTCTTCTGTTTCTTCTCTTCTTATTGTGCATGACTTTACAGCAAGTATTATCACAGCAGATATGCGGCTAAAAGATTATCCTTACCTCTCTTCTGTTTCTTCTTTTCTTCTTCCTCTCCTCCTCCTACAGTTTGTGGTTCACCACCGCCAGCATCCTGCTTAGGAGAATTACCTTTTGGAAAAAGAAATATCCACTGTTACCAAGTTTTGTGCCAAGACTATGCATGCTTTAGCTACTGTGTTCTCAGATGTGCAACACATTTTAGGTTTTCTTAAAAGGCAAGAGAAATACTCAAACTTCAGATCAGCAGAATTACAAAAAAATTGTTTTGACATCAGTTATACAAGCTGCCCTTTCCGGGCAAATTGCTCCATGGATGAGGTGTGTAAAAATGTTCAAGAAGTGAGAAACAGGAGTCAGTCAAGGACTTAAAGTGAAACAAGGGGTACACTAATATTCATAATGAATACCTACAACACAAAATACACAGTAGCATAGACAACACAAGTCACAATGGTGGCCATGAACTGCAAACAGCAAAAACATAAAACCATGTGGTTATTTCAACAATGAATTTAAGCTCATGATAAACTAACACTGGGTAAAAAATAGTTCATAGGTGTGTACTAGGCTAATGGCCCTAGAACTTTTACAAGCCTAGCCCATAGGACTACCCTGGCATCATGCCACCGGACCGTAGTTCTAGTGCCTCTGTAGAGCAGAGCCACTGGAGTGATCCATAGGGTGAATTTTCTATTTATCATCCACTTATCAAGACTTCTCTTGAAGAGGGCCAGTGAGGTGCTCTGCTTGACATGTATGGGAAGTCTATTCCATAGCTTGGGAAGTCTCTGGGTTATGAACCTGTCCCCTCCAACATGTTCTGTTGATTGTGGTAATGAGGTTGAGGTCTCTCGAGCATGTGGTGCAGAGGGACTGGGATTTCTTTAGATGTAGCATTTCTAACAAAGCTGGGTCAGACATGACTTTGAAAATCAAGCAGAGATCACCCCTAAGTAGGAGATATGAGACAGAATAGTTGGAGTTTGAGTCTGTCCATAAAGGACAAGTGTTTAAGGCCAAGGATCCTCTGAGGTACTTTTGCGGCCTCTCCAGTTATTGCAGGTCTCTAGTGAGATGCATGCCAAATGGGGCATTGTACTTGATGATTGGCCTAAGGAGGGAAGAGTAGAGGGAGACAATGACCTCTTTCTTCCTGGATGTAAAACCCTTAGTAATGAGATGTGCCACACAGGACTTTCTGACCACAGTGGCAATGTGGTGGTCAAGAGAGTTTGCTGTCGACCTGTGTTCCTAGATCTCTTACATCTTCTGTGTTCAGTGGACTACTATTGATGTGGTAATTCAAGGGAACCAGGTTTTTCCTAAGGGGGATGACACATTTTTTGGCATTGAGCTTAAGGCCATGGTTCTGACACCAGTCATTGGTCTCCGTGAGGTCTTTCTGGAGGATGTCAACATCACTTGGGGAGTTAATAATAGCTCCCACCTTGCAATCGTCTGCAAAGTTTGTCAGCCAGAGTCCCTTCTTGTTGGCCTGGACTTCAGAGAAGTAGATACCAAACAGGAGAGGACCCAGGACCGAAACTGTGGGAATCCACAGTGACTGGTCAACAGTCTGACTTGGAGTCAGCTACTTTCACACTGTGTGTTCTACCTGTGAGCCATTTTGCAACCCACCTAGTGATATACGGGTTGATGCCTAGATTAGTGAGTTTTTCTAGGATTCCTGAGTGGGGAATGGTAGCAAAGGCCTTGGCCAGATCAAAGTAGGCTGTATGAACCACCTTGCCTTCATCCACAGCTCTGGTGACGGACTCAAAGGCGTCTACCTATTTGAGCAGGCATGATCTACCTTTCACAAAACCAAACTGTGTAGGATCCAGAGTTTGGAGATTCCCTATATCCTTGTTTATTAGGGCCATGATGATGCATTCCATAGCTTTGCAAATCAGACTAGTCAGGCTAATGGGGTGATAGTTCCCAGGGTCTGTAGTCGCTCCTCCCTTGTGAAGAGGGATGACTGTAGCAGTGTGCCATTCAGTAGGGACAAAGACTGAGGTGAGGCTGTGATTGAACAGGGCACATAGATAAGGTGCCAGTTCACTCTGTAGTTCATGTAGAACACAGCCGGGGATATTGTCAGGTCCCACAGAAGCTGTATTCTTGGCCTTGGACAGTACTGTTTTAACCTGTGCAGCAGTAATACTGGGTGCCTGGCAATCTACTGGTATTGTGATTGGTCCTTTGGGGGGGGGGGTAAAATTGGCACAATCTGTCGGCCAGTATATTGGCAATATCTGTTGGCTCGATATAAGAGGTACCATTGTGCAGTAGCTCAGAACAAATCTGGGTATTGCCATGAAAATTCTTTACATAACTATAGAAGGCCTTGTGGTTGTCTTAACTATCTGCTGCAATTCTGTTTTCACAGCTAGCTTTAGAGGATTTGACGAGGGATCTCAATCTTTTGTTGAGGCTGATAAGGGAGATTTTCCAGTCTTGGGACTTCACCTTATTCCACATCAGTTTCCTCCTTGTGTTGTAGAGTTTGTTTACGGCAGGGGACCACCAGATTGGCTTCCTTTTTTTGGAGAGTGTGTCTTGGTTCTACTAGGTATCGCGAGATCCATGCATTTTTGTGTACGTGTTCGTACAGTGCATTGGTGTATGATTCGGTGGTCATGCAACTATTCTCCATTTGCATGGGTGTCGTGAAGTTAGTCACCTCTGTTTTTAGGAGCCCAAAGTTAGCTTTGGAGAAGTTTTTCATGGTGGTTACCTTTGTTGGGGTGGTGGGAGGGCTGTAGATTTCCAAGGTGATTAGTTTGTGGTCGGATCTAACCAGGGCTGAGTTGACTACTGATGTAGAGCAACAGTCACCCATTTTAATAATGACCAGGTCAGGGACGCTGCTACCTCTATAGTGGGGTAAGAACAAGATGGTCCAGGGTACTGGATTTAATGAATTCCAGAAAGCAATGGGCAAGAGTATTGGTACACGAGTAGTTTTCCCAGTTAATGGAGGGGGCAGCTGAAGTCACCCAGTATGTGTGTGTTAGGTTGGACCCTAATATTAACGTTCTATCAGAGTTGTTGCTTTTCATTTGTCTTCAACCTGTGGGACTCCGATCCGGCATGGATCAGACTCCGACTCCAGCATTGGATCCAAAATCAAAGCGTCTCCCCTAACCATAATGCCCTGCTCTCCCTTCTCCCCTCAGATCGAGTTTGTTGCAGAACAGCACCAACCCTATTACAGCATAAACGCCTTTTATTCCGGACCAAAAAGGGCATCAACACACACAGATTCAGCTTAAGCCAATAGCCGCTTCTGTCCAGTCCACTATACAGTCCAAAAAAAGGCATGGGGAAGAAGGGAGGGAAGGTTGAAGACAAATGAAAAGCAATAACCCAGATGGAACGTTATGGTAAGTACATAACTAATTTACCTGAAGTGGTTTTCATTTGATCTTCAACCAGTCCTCATCTACTATAACCCTCAGAGGTCCTCATGGAAGGATATTCCGGAGCACAGCTAAACTAAGGATGCTCTGCTCCTGGAACAATCCAATTTGTAATGGGAAATAAAGGTATACGACAAAGCCCACGTAGCAGCAGAACAAATATCACCAATAGGAACCCTGGACCAAAAGGCCGAAGAAGAGACTGATCTGGTGGAATGCATCCAGATGGGGCCTGGAGGGAACACTTTTGGATCGATAGGGCAAAGAAATGCACTGAAAAATCCAGTGAGCAAGAGTAACTTTAGAAACAGGCTTTCCCAAATGGGGCTTAGAAAAGAAAAACAGCTGATCCGATTTTTGCAAATCTTTGGTTCTATGCAGATAGAAACACAACTGCCTGTGTACATAAAGTGCAATTTGTACTCCCCTCCTTGTTTTGGAAAATTGGGAAGAACACTGACAAATTAATAACCTGGTTAGCATTCAATTCAGAAGCCACCTTCGGCAAGAAGGATGGGTTGGTCCGAAGGGACACACACTTTATGAAAGACCAAATAAGGAGGCTTAATAGTATAGCTGTGGTGGTGCAGCAGGTAGCATTGTCACCTCACAGCAAGAGGTTCTCTCGTTCGATTCTCGGCTGGAGCGCCTTCTGTGTGGAGTCTGCATGTCCTCCCCATGGTCGAGTGGCATTCAAAAGACGTGTAGAATGGGCATGCCTTCGTTGAAGGTTGGGCGTTGAGCTGGCACCCTGGCACTGTAAAAATCCACCAATCATTAGCGGACCAGAGTTCCGCTGTGGTGACCCTTAACTGGGAAAAGCCAAAACAATAAAGTTCAGATACCCTCGTGGCCGAGGTAACGGCCACCAAAAAGGCAGTCTTCCAAGATAAAAATAGCAAATCAACTGAGGCAGCTGGTTCAAACAGGGGAGAAACCAGGGCCTGTAACACAAGGTTAGATCCCAAGGAGGAGTGGGGTCCTTAACTGGAGGCCGGAGAAGAAATGTACCTTTCAAAAAGGCCTTACAGAGCTTTGACGAAACTAAGGAAACCGAATTTTCACCCACAAAGAAATTAGAGATAGCCACCAAATGAACTAACAGTAGAAAAACTAGCATCATTATTAAAATTATGGGCTAAAAATCCTCGACTGGTAGGGACTGGCTCCATAAAAGGATCCAGGTCATGCTGATAAGTCGAAAAACATTTCCATTTGCTAGAGTAGATCTTCCTGGTAGAAGTCTTATGGGCCACAATCTGGATCTTTTTGACAAGAGAAAAGAACCCAGGAGTCCTGGCTGTCATGGAAACTGGGGCAGCCAAGCAGTGAGCTTCAGGCTGGCTAAATCCGGGTGAGGAACCCATAACGGGTGTGTGAGCAGTTCCGGAACTGGATCCAGAGTCCAGGGAGGACACACTAGATGAGACCACAGAGTGGGGAACCAAATCTGATGAGGCAAGATTGGGGCAATGAGAATGACTAAGCTCCCCAGCTGTCATGCTTTCTGGATAAACTTGGGAATCAGAGGTAGAGGAGGATAAGCCTACAGTAGACTGGAGGGCCAAGCATGGACTACAGCATCTCTGGGCGACTCCTCTGGAGGGGGAATCAGAGCGGAATACTCACTGCACTTCGCATTGGAAAGAGAGGTGAAGAGATCGCAGTAAGGACGACCCCACCTTAGGAAGATCCTGTCTGCTACTGATGGATTCAGAGACCATTCGCAGGGCATCAGAACAGCTCTGCCGAGCCTGTCCACTACTATGTAGAACTTCCCCAGAATATGCATTGCCACCAGAAAACAGTCAGAGATCACCCACTCCCATAATCTCATGACCTCACAATAGATGGGGGGTAAGATCTGGATCACCCCATTTGTTGATGTACCAGACCACAAACATCGTCCTTCTGGATGGCAATCGTCCCAGTAGTGAGAAAGGCATGGAGAGCTTGCAACACCAAAAACACCGCTGTCATCTCCAGGACATTGCTATACAGACTGGACTCCGGGGAAGACCACGTGCCTTGGACCATCGTTCCCATGCAATGCCCTCCCCCCAGCCGAGCAGGGAGATATCTGTGGTCACAATGATTGCTGGGTACAGCAGAACAAAAGGACAGCGCAGTAGTAATTCGGAGGACTAAAGCCACCATAGAATGGAGTCCCAGCAAGCTCAAGACAACTGAAAAGGACGAGACAAGGGGAGATCGAAAAGGGAACACTGAACCATAAGGTCCACTGAAGAACCCTCATGTGGAGGCGTACTGTTGGAAGAAAGGTGATCGTGGCTGCTATGGACCTCAGTGCCCAAAGAACCATACCTGCCGGGGAAACCTGGGTCTGTAGAATGCAATGTATGTGTTGACAAAGTGATAATAACCTGTCTGAGGGCAGAACACTCTGCCCTGTGTAGTATCCAACTGTACCCCGATGAAGTCCAACATCTGAACAGGTGCAAGTTGCGACTTGGCAAGATTTATTGTGATGCTCAGGGATGCAGTTAGATGAAGAATGCAATCTCTGGCCTGAATCAGTCGATGCCTGCAGGGAGCTGAAAGGAGCCAATCGTCCAGGTAAGGAAAGACCTGAAACCCCTTCAGTCGCAGGTGAGCTGCCACTACTGTCATCATTTTGGTAAACACCAAAGTGGCGCTGTTGAGTCCAAAGGGGAGCACTCTGAATTGAAAATGACTGGGTTGGTTGAAAACGAAAGAACCGCTGGGAGTCTCTGTTCATCTTGATGTGATAGTACGCATCCTGAAGGTCCACCAAACACATCCAGTCTTTCATCTGCAGGAAGGGCAGGATGGACTGAAGGGTGACCATTTGAAACTTTGTCTTGGCAATGGACCGGTTCAGGGTAGAAAGATTCAAAATGGGCCTTAAGTCCCCATTTTCTACGGTACCAAAAATAACCTGGAATAAATGACTGATCTGGGGGGGGGGGGGGGGGATGAGCTGGATGACTCAAAGCAGCTTGGCAATTTCTACAGCTGCCTCCTCCCGCTGACCGGGTGGAACATCTGGGAAGTGTTTCTGCAGAGAGGGAGGATGACGAAAGGGAACAGAGTAACCTCTGGAAATGATTTGCAGCACCTAACAATCATTCATGATGGACTCCCAGGCTGTTGGGTGCAGTGACAGAAGCTGCTCAAGTGCCTCCAGAAACAAGCAGTTGGGCAATCCTTCAGGATTGTGAAAGGGTCTATCCGAGAATGAATCTCAAGATTACTGGTTCTTCAGACCCCCTTTGCCACATGGGTGGCATCTGTCATATCCCCCCCTCTACCCCTGGGGGAGGACTAACCCTGAGCTTCCTGGGGAAAAGCCCGAGACTTCCAAAACCACATCTTCTAGACTCCTCGCTGATTCCTCGAGAAGGATCTTTGTGGAGTAGAGAAGCGGATCCCGACGGTAGACAAGTTCTTCCAGTCTTTCTCACTCTGGGTCAACATGTCACGAACAGTTTTAACAAATAAACTGGAACCGTCGTAGGGAGCATTCATGAATGACGCCTTGAATGGCTCTGAAAAGGCACAAAGCCGGAGACAGGCATGCCACCTAATGGCCACACCCATCCTGGCAGCCCTAGAGGCACTCAGTCACATGAGAAAGTAGCCTCATGGATGTGTTAAAAACGGCAGTCAGAGTGGCCATGCAGGAGGAGAAAACCCTCTCCTCTGCCAACATAGACCCTGGGGCAGATTCAGTGACCTCCTTCACCAGGTCCCGCTGCAGTCTGATAACATGGGCCAAATAATTCAGCGCACATAAAGCAAAGGTGGCTGAAGCATGCATTCGCTTCCCAAAATGATCCATCGCTCTATACTCCCTGTCTGGAGGATGGACCGAGGAGCTCTCCTGAGCTGGCTCCTAGGTGTGCTGCTACAACCACCATGGCATTGACTGGAGACCCTTAGACCAGTGAGGCTTGTCCAGTGGGGCACTGAGCACCTTGTCTGGGCACCTGGAGATGGGCTCAACCATGTCTGGTCCTTCCACGCCCCATTAGAAATTAGGTCCACCAAGGGATCCACAGGGGGGACACCTAAGTAGTAGAAGGTCTTGTGCTAAATGTCTCCAGGAATACAGATTCGTTGGGGTTTAAGGGTAGATCACCTACCATGTTGGTGAAGGATTTCCATGAGGTCCCCAAAGGAGACATCCACTCAGGGGTGACAGGGAGAACCCTCCCCTTCATCCAAGTCTGCACCATCAGTGAGAGACTCCAGAGGAGAGTCCAAGTGCATTCTCTTGCATGTATGCTTCTGAGAAGCCTCCTGGGGGGGGGGGGACTCGGAAGCTTTGGGGAATTCCTAAATAGGAACATCCTGAGGCAGTCTGGGAGCAGGCTGTCCCTAAAGGGGCAGGACAGACGACTCCAGCCAAAAAAAAAAAGGAGGAGCCAGGGTGGAATCCAAGGAAGTGTGAGTCAAGGCTCTTGAAAGAGCCAAGAGTACCTTCCCCAACACCTCAAATGCTGAAGGAAGCGGACCCCAGGAAGCAGAGCAGCTAGAGCCGAAACAGGAGACTGCTTGACCGCCATCCCTGCTGATGAAGGGGGAGCCAGAGCAAAGCTTCCCAGCGGCAAAGCCCCAGGGGAAGGGACAACTCAGAGTCTTGCAGTCGAAGTCAGCCGCTCGGAGCAGACACTAAAGCTATGGCTGTGAGAGTCTGTCCACTCTGACGACATTGGAGCTGAACCGCACAAGGTAATGGTTGGAGTCAAGGTGCAAGGGACCAATGACGCTGACCCCTCAACACTTGGGAAAGTACAGTTTTGTACCTACCATAAATGTAGATGTTCGAGTGCTAATACAGCTGCAGTCCTCACAGATGGGTTCTCCTGCCGTCAGGCGGGTCCTCAGTCGGCCGAATTCCAAAGTCTAGGTCTGGCGTCGGTTGCCGTCGCTTCTTCCCTGACGTCAGTGCGACAGGGGTATAAAGGAACCAGCCGACGCCATTTTCTTCAGTTTTTCTTGCCCCAGATGTCAGGTCAGAAGGAAGGCAATACATAAAATTAGGTAATAATGCAATGCAATATAATCAAAAAACAGTAGTTGCAAGCAAATACACCAGAAAAGAATACCCCTAGAGGGGAAGGAGGGAGGGAAACCTGGACTGCAGCTGTATTAGCACTCGAACATCTACATTTATGGTAGGTACAAAACTGTACTATGTTCATCGTGCATACAGCTGCAGTCATAACAGATGGGTAGAATACCAAAGCTAAGAAAGGGGTGGTAGGCACTTAGGTGTAACTAGGAGGAGCCAAAATGCCCTGCAAGACTGCAGTGGCAAAGCCTGCTCTAGATTTGGAGTATAATGGTAAGTTGTAGTGCTTGGAGAAGGTATGCACAGAACTCCAAGTGGCTGCTTCCAAAATATCCTTGGTAGGAACTCCTCTGAGGAAGGCTGCAGAGGTGGCTGTGGCTCTGGTGGAATGAGTTCTAATGCCTGTAGGTTACAGGTTTGCCATGAAAGGAATAGCAAAAGCGTATGCAGTGGGCTATCCATTTTGAAATTGTCTGTTTGGAAATTGGCTTTCCTTGAGCTCCTACTGCATAGGCCACAAAGAGCTGTTCTGATTTTCTGAAAGGCTTTGTTCTGTCCAAATAATAACGCAGTTGTCTGTGGATGTCTAAGGAATGTAGTAATCTCTCCCCTGTGTTTTGAGGATTAGGATAAAAAGTAGGTAAGTGTATGGCCTGATTTATAGCTACCCCGGATACCACTTTAGGCATAAAGGACGGGTTGGTTCATAAGGAAACTCTGCCCTGATGGAAGATGATAAAAGGCTTGACAGCCATGAGAGCCTGTAATTCTGAAACTCTACGAGCTGAGGTGATAGCCAGAAGGAAAGCTGTTTTCCAGGACAAATATTGCAAATCTGATGAAGCAGCTGGCTCAAAAGGAGGCAGGGTCAGTTTTTCCAGAATGAAATTAAGATCCCAAGCAGGTATTGGTTGTTTCCTTGGAGGTCACAAATTATTAGCCCCTCTGAGGAACTGTCTTAAGAGAGGGTGAGAGAATAAAGGTGGATCAGTGTTGTATTCTGCAGAAATGGCTGAGGCATGGATTTTGATGGAGGAGAAAAAGTCCACTGCTTAACAGTTCAGTCAAATATTGTAGTATTTGTGGTAAATTCAGCTTTCCAGGGTCCTGGCCCTTTTTCTCATTCCAGGTACAAAAACGTTTCCATTTTGCGGAGTAAGCTTTTCTAGTTGATGGCCTTCTGGCCTCCAAAATGACATCCTGCACCTCCTTGGAGAGTAGGGCCTGCTGTGATGCTAAGGAATCTTCCATGCGGCTAGATCAAGTGTTTTTAGTTGACTGAAGAGTTTTGAAGCTGTGTTGAGTCAGACGAAGAGGCATTAGAGGCAGGGTCCATGGTGGGGAATGAGTCAGGCTCCTCAGGAGTGGGTACCAGTGTTGTCTTGGCCAGTCCGGAGCAATGAGGATCATCTTTGGTCTGTCTGCTCTTGCCTTCAATAGCACTTTGGGCAGCAGAGGAAGAGGTGGGAAGGCATAAACTGTCATTGATGCCCAGCTGAGAGAGAGAGCGTCCACTCTCCAGGCCTATGGATGGAAAATCCTTGAGCAGAATTTTGTCAATTGATGATTTTTGTGGGAGGCAAATAGATCTAGGTCTGACCTTCCCCATTCTTGGATTATTTCTGTAAAAACCTTTGGATGCAACTTCCATTCGTGTGGATCTGTCATATTCCTGCTTAGGTTGTCTGCCAGCGTGTTTTCCTTGCCTGGCAAGTACTGTGCTTGTAGTTCCATTTGTAAGTCCATGGCCATGTTCCAAAGTGACATGGCCAGTCTGCATAGGGGGTAAGAATGTGTTCCTCCCTGCTTGTTTATGTACCACATAACTGTGGTGTTGTACGTTCTTATCAAAAGTTGACCTGGTTGTAGAAAGTTCTTGAAAGCTATAATAGCATTTATTACTGCTAGCATTTCTTTTTGATTGATGTGAAGGTGCTTTTCTTTTTGGGACCATTTGCCCTGAATGCACCGTTCTGTCATGTGCACCCCCCAGGCGTAGTCCGAGGCATCTGTTGTAATGACTTGATTTGCTTGAGGCTTGCTGAAAGGAAAACCTGTTTGTTTGGCATGCTTGAGCCCACCACAGAAATTCCTTTTGCAGACATGGAATTAGTGGTATTATTGTTTCCAAACTGTGGCTGTGTTGAGACCATATGTTTTTCAGGTACCACTGTAGTTTCCACATATGCAGCTTTGCACATGGGATTAGTAAGATGCAAGATGCCATGAATCCCAGAGCCTGAAGGATTTTCCTTGCAGTAAGCCTGGTAAAATTTGCTAGTGTTCTGAAGTATTGGATTAGTTGCCCCTGCTTCTCTGGCGTGAGGTAGGCCATCTGGGTGTTTGTGTCCAAGTTGGCACCCAGGAAAATTATCTTCCCAGAGGGTATTAGTCTTGATTTCTTTTTGTTGACTGTGTATCCCAGAGAGTTCAATAACATTATTACATAAGCCAGATGTTTCAGAAGGATGTGTTTGCTGTCCGCTTGGATCAGGCAGTCGTCCAAATAGGGATATATTTGTATCTCTTGAAGTCTGCAGTAGGCAATTACTGATGCCAGGCATTTCGTGAATACTCTGGGCGCAGTAGATAAGCCAAAGGGCAATGCAGAGAATTGATAATGAGTTGAACCTGCAAGAAATCTGAGGTATCTTCTGCAATTTTGTCCGATTGGGACATGCAGGTATGCCTCCTTGAGGTCCAGTGTTACCAGCCAAGACTCCTTGCCCAGCATGGGAAGAAGCTGCTGTAGAGTGAGCATCTTGAATTTTGGTACGAGTAGGAATGTGTTTAGGATGGATAGATCCAGAATAGGTCTCCAATCTTTTCCCTTCCTTGGCACCAGAAATAGCCTGGAATAAAACCCTTGACCTTGTTCGTGCGTAGGTACCTCTTGAATAGCTTTCATGTTTATGAGATCTGTAATTAGCCTATGTGCCTCTGCCCTTTGATTGTGTGGCAGGTTTGGCATGCCTCTCATTTTTGGAAGGGTGTGAAAATGGAATTTGTAGCCTCTGTTTATAATGTCCAGGATCCATTTGTCCTTTGTGACAATATGCCAATTTTTTGAAAATAATGCCAGCTTTCCTCCCAAGGGGGCTGCCATTTCAGATCTGGTTGGCATGTAAAGTGGAAAGTCATTGGGTTTGCTTTCTGATAGATTGCGAGTTGTCCTCACCATCTCTTTGTGTAGGAGCTTGCCATTGTCTGCCTCTGTACGATCCTTGGGATTGTCCTCTGCCCCTCGGGTGCCTGTATCTGCCTCTTTGGGGTCTGTCTGTGGCAGGAAAGGACCAGTTTTTGGAAGGCCAATTTCTACTAAAACGTGGGGGTTGAACCTGTAGAAATTCTTTCACAGTTGGCATTGATTTAGCCTTTTCCTCCATTTTCCTTAATACCTCCTCAGCATTAGCACCAAATAGTACATCCTTTTGAAGAGGAGCGTCTAGTAATTTAGCTTTAACATGATCAGGTAAGGCTTGTTCCTTAAGCCAGGCATGCCTACGTATGACTGATCCTGTAACAGCAGGTCTTCATGAGGCCTCTAGAGCATCAAAACCACATTGTAAGGTATGCTTACCCACTTGTTCTGCACTATGCATCAAGTCCTGCAACTCCTTCAAGTCTGGTTGTTCGGGTTGTGACATTTTACTTTTCAATTGTGATAACAAAAACTGTTGGTATTTTAGCATATGAAACTGACAGTTTAAGGCCCTCATAGATAAGGTAGTCAAGGTATATACCTTTTTTCCCCACCTTTCTAGGGATCTGGAATCTCTCTCTCGGAAGGCAATGGATTTTTGGCAATGGAGGCCTCAACTCCCTTGGGGCCCTGTGAGATGGTTTCTGGGTCAGCAGCATGGCTCTTGTATAGAAATTGGCGTGAGTCAGGGACCCTGTAGTACCAGTCAGGCTTAACTGGAACTGGAGGTAGAGAATCCGGGTTAAGGCAGGCCTCCGAGTAAACATCATCTAGGATGTCCAAGACAGGAGGTATAGCCAAAGGCCTGTGCTGAGGAAGCAAGAGAAATTCCCTGAGCCTTTTCTTGGAATCAGAATAATCTTGGCCTTCCCAGTGGAAGTGTTCCCTTAAGGTATGCAAAGTTTCCCCAAATGAGCAATCCTCAGGGGGGGATACAGAAGGGATGGACTCCTCCGCATCAGAGTCTTCAAAAGGGGAGTAAGAATGTTCCTGATCATCAGAGTGCTATGAAATAATGGAGCCCTGATCAGAGGAGGGGGAATCTTCCTCCACTCTAGGCCTTTTGTCTGTAGGGGGCCGAGAACCTCTGATAAGAGTAATTAAATCCTCAGCCATTTTAAGCATCTGTTTCTTAGGCATGGGGCCTGGAGATGGGCCCTGTGCAGCTGGTCTCTTAGAGTGCATGGTTGCTTTAGACTTGGTGAAAGCCTTGACAGAGAAAGAAGAGGAAGGTCTGAAGACACCTTGAGTGGAGGTGGACCTGTCCACATTCTGAGTTACAACGCCTTCAGTGGCTTTGGTATCTGTAGTCGGGGTGTGGGCCGAGGAGCCTGCGACCTCGGGTACAGGAGACACCGTCAAAGGCAGGTCGTCGGTAGGCAGGGGCTGCGTAGGCGCCTCACTGAGAACCGGACCACGTGTAGCCGGCTTTGGCGTGGTGTCGGTAGAGGCCGCGGACCTCGCTTGTCAGTCTTTGTCTTTTCGTTTTTTTAGACAAAACCGAAGTTGGAGTATCCGACGACATAGTATAGTTAAATGCTTTTCCAAAATAATGCTGGGCGAACTCTACCCGACGCTTAACAGTGCATTTGTTGAATGTAGCACAGAAGCGGCAGGCCGAGACCTCGTGGTCTGGGCCTAAACAAGGTATACAGAGGGAATGGAAATCCTTATGCGGTATTTGCTTCCCACAAGAAATACAATTATTAACTGTCTGACATCGGTCTGAGGCAAGAAAAAGTTCCCCAACGGGGTACTTAGCTTTTAAGAAGACTTCGGTTTCCAAATTTTCGTAATCTCAGGAGCTGGCCGACCGGCACTTGCGAACTGCTTCTGCTTTGGGCACCGCGCGGCAAGAAAGACTGAAGAAAATGGCGTTGGCTGGTTCCTTTATACCCCTGTCGCACTGACATCAGGGAAGAAGCGACGACAACCGACGCCGGACCTAGACTTTGGAATTCGGCCGACCAAGGACCCGACTGACGGCAGGAGAACCCATCTGTGAGGACTGCAGCTGTATGCACGATGAACATCTTCTGACCCAAAGACTCTGAAGCTGAAGGTCTGATCAGACAAGGAGAAATCAGGAGAAAATTAGACTGCGTGCTTACGGCCCCAGAGGGGGACAACAGGCAAGACTCTTAGCTGGATCTGGACAGGCTGTAAGTGGAATGGACCAAAGAAGCCACTGACCCCAGCTGAGAATGATGCAGAGGAGAAGCTGGGACAGAAGACCTTGCCCAGGAAGTCTCCTGCTCTGGAAAAAAGCGAGGAGACTGGAGCAGAGGAGAACTCCGGCTCGGCTAAGGCAGAGACTTAGCAGCCGGCTCAGCAAAATACAGCTGCTCAGGGGATCTCTTTCTCGGATGATCCTCTTTCCTTATGATGGGCCTTCTCTCTGTTCCCAGACTTCTTAGAGGAAGTTTAGTCCCAGAAGCTGGGGCAGAGGAAGAAGAGGCCTCGGTCAGTGGAGGGAGAAGGCCTTTCAGAATCAGTTTAAGTCCACACAAATTGAACAGGAGGAATCCAGGTGCAACACCCCCAAACACACCACGCACAGAGAGTGGTCATCAGAAGGAGGAAGCTTATGCCCACACTCTGCGAACCGTGGCTTGGGAGTTTCAGCCACAGAGACAGGAAACAGGACGTACATGTACTCACTCTAACAAAGGGAGAAGAAATAAAGGACTGTGTGTGTGTGTGTGTGTGTGTGCGTGTGTGTGCGTGTGTGTGCGTGTGTGTGCGTGTGTGTGCGTGTGTGTGCGTGTGTGTGCGTGTGTGTGCGTGTGTGTGCGTGTGCGTGTGTATGTATAGATATATATACAGACAGCCTGTACAATGTTTACTGATCTTAAATATTATTTGCTGATGTGACTTAATTATCAAAACACTTAGTTTTTCACATTTGACATTATTGCAAGTTGCAAAAAGAAAGCAGAAAGTAAAAAAAACATCAGTAAACCTATCAAATGTAAGCAATTATAAAACATTGGTGTTCAGTTGTAAGCAAAACATAAAAACAGCAAATGCTGTGCACCACAAAGTAATTACACCAACAGAACAGAACGTAAGTCGTCAACCATTTCTAACATGTAAAAAATGTTACTGCTAACTGCAGACACGACGGCAGCCAACTGACTGGCATAGGGATAAGTCTGGGAAAGGTCATTAAAGGCAACAGGAATTATTTCCAAGTAGTGCAGCATGTAGGCGGCTTCCTTTCATACAAACATTATGGGTTTTAGAAAACAATCTAACATGCCACCATTTATTACATTTCTGTCCTTAACAACATGGAAAAAGAGGTATTCACAAGAGCTTCTCCCCTCAATTTAAAAATTACACTGGAACCCGTCACTCTAGGTTGCCACAAAGTGGAAAATTTAAGTTTTGGAGACAGACTGACAAAATGGTTTACTGTACAACTAAAAGCCAAGTCCTTTCAGATAACTACAGACTTGAAAGCAAAGTCCTAGAGCTGTGCCATTTTCAATATTATCAATTGCACTGCTCACGTCTTACCATAGTAAGCGGCAACCTTGCATGCAAGGGAGAAAGTTAAAGCTTGAGGTTAACAAGGTCAAGTGCCTGCAGAAAAGCAACAACCAAGTCGTAAACTGTACGGCAAAGGAGATGCATGCAACATTTCACACCCACTTAGGACACCCCATTAATATGGTTCAAAATATAAACATCTCAGTGTTCAGCCGAATCCCTCACTTCAGTTAAAGGCATCATAAAGACACCACTGCCCAAGTACTAACAGTTTAAAGTGAGTTGTAAACTCACTAATATATGTCGCTCCCAGTGACACTTATTGAACTGAAAGTGCATAGTTTAATGTACAAGTTGGAATAATACACACGGCCTATAGCTGCATTAAGCTCTTATCACAGTTCTATTCTCTAAACCACCCTCAGGAATAACTGCACTATCACTTCACCTACTAACTGTGTTTCAGTATAAAAAGCAAAATGGCTTCCAAAACAGGCAGAGACACTGCCCTGTATTACCACGGAACCTAAACATCTTCACTAATAACTAGCTTCTAAGAACTTGTGACCAAGGGGCTTTACGACAAAATGAATGGTCTCTGAATGAGCTGCTGGGGAGAGAAGATGCTACTATAAACATCTTGTCATAGAAAACATGGAAAGAACTAAAATATGGACTATTGAAATCTAAAATACTGAAACATTTTCAAGACAAAAATATTGATATGACAGAAAATAAAGCACTCTGCATTAATATGTATGTGTACCAAACTATTACAGTATTATGTCTTTAGAGAAGCTCGATCTTATATCCTCAGCTATTTACATCTTCTTTCTTTTACTCCCCTTTATAACTGGTAAGGCCTTCACTGGAAATATGCTAATTAGTCTGCGTGCGACTGGCTTAGGAGAAGCTTAGTCGGTTTTGGGCCTCGGTGGTCTCTTTCCTTTTCTTTGCGTTTTTTTGTGAACTCCGGTAGTCAGATGGCTATCCAACGACATTTCTGGATAATTAAACCAGCGTTCGAAATACTTTAAAGCAAAATCATACCGACGCTAAATAGTGCGTTGGTTAAATGTAGCACAAAACCAACAACCAGAAACGTGATCAGGGCCTAGGCAAGGAATACAGTAAAAATGAAAATCCTTATGAGGTATTTGCTTCCCACAAGAAATACAATTATTAACTTTTTCTGACATCGGTCTGGAGCAAGAAAAAAGTTTCCCCAATGGGGTACTTGGCTAATGGGGTACTTAGCTTTATTGAAGACTTCGGATCTGAAACTCTAACACAAAAATTTCAGGAGTCGGCCGACCGGCACTTGCAAACTGCTTCTGCTTCAGGCACCATGCGGCAAGAAAGACTAAAGAAAATGGCGTCGGCTGCTTCTTTTATACCCCTGACAACCTGACGTCAGGGAAGGGGCGACAGCAGCCGACGCAGGACCCAGGACTTTGGAATTCAGGCCGGCTGAGGGCAACCTGCCAGCAGGATTACCCAAATGTAATGACTGCAACAGTAAAACATGAAGAACATCACCAGAATTCAATAAATCTTACATGTCCTTACTCTCAGGGAAGGAACACCAGCAATTTTAGCCTTAATAGCCTCCAAAGTACGCTGCTGATACTTACGCATATGAAAAAGACAAATCAACAGACCTAATCACCAGGGTGGAAGTATAAACCTTTTTACCCCATGTAGCCAAGGCCCTAGATTCCCAGTCAGAAGGAACAGAATTTTTAGCAACCGTGGCTTCAACACCATTAAGGCCCTGAGAAATAATCTCTGGATTAGCAGTAGGATTCTTGAAAAGGAACGGATGAGAATCAGGAACTCCATAACACCTGTTAGGCTTTCTGGGAGCAGGAGGAGCAGAATTAGGAGGCAAAGAATTCTCAATGAAAACATCAACAACTTCCAAAACCGGAGGGATAGCCAAAGGCTTATGCTGTGGCAAATCCAAGAATTCCCCAATCCGTTTCTTAGACAGTAGTCCTGACTTTCCCATTGGAAATGCTCCCCAAGAGTATTCAGAGCATCTCCAAAAGAAAAATCCTCTGGAGGGGAGGCAGAAGGGATGGAGTTCTTCTGCATTAGAATCCTCAAAACCAAAAAAAAAAGTTGAGTTTCCCCTCTTCATCAGCAGAGTTGCTGGAAACTTCAGAGTTTGAAACAAAACTTCTGGGGACAATTCCCTAATTCTCTTAAAAGGAGGTGGCTGAGAGCCCTTGATAAGGGTCAAGAGATCACTAGCCATTTTAACCATCTGAGCCCGTGGCATTTGATGGGAGGCTGGTGCCTGCTTTGGAGTAGATTTTCGGCTGAACGGCCTGCTAGAAAGCCGGAGGGACACGGGAGGCCTAGCCACTGCAGAAGGTAGTTGGTCTGGATCTGGTCTCCGGGAGGAGGAGAGAGGCCTCAGAGGCCGGCGCCTGCTTAGCGGCTCCAGATCCATCAGAGGCGGCGAACGGCAGAGGGTCAGAAGATGAAGTGGAAGCCTGTGGTATGGAGGACTCAGAAAAGGTCTCCGCAGACACCTGCTGCTGAACATCCGCTGACTGCAGGGGCAAAGAAACCATCTCATTGACTACCGCTGGGCCGACAACCTACTTAAGAGACGTCGGCTAATTGGACCCCAAGCCTGTTGCTGTCCTCATCCTTGCACTTCTTAGGAACATCTGAAGTCGGGAGACCAGAAGACGCCATACTGACGAACTTGGTTCAAACTCCAAAATGCTTGAACAAGATCCTAGCTCTACGGCATATGGTACGCGGGTTGAAAGAAGCACAGAGAACACAACTAGGGATGCCGTGCTCAAGGCCCAAACAAGTAATACAATAGGAGTGAAAATCATGGTGCGGAATCTGTTTTCCACAGGCAAGACAGTTATTAACTTTCTCTGACATTCGTTAAAGCAAAAAAAGAGGGTCCCCAATGGGGTACTTATCTGACTGAGGATGTCTTCAACTAAGCAGTCTGAATACAAAAAGAAGGTACTCAACCGACCGGTACTCGTGCAAAATGCTTCTGCTTCAGGCTTCGCAGCAAGAAAGAGTGAGGAAATGGCGACGGCTGCCTTCCTTTGTACCCAACATCAGGCCTAAACTGAAGGCAGCCGATGTCATATACAAGGACTTTGGTATTCTGGCCGATTGTGGGCTACCGGGAGCCGGATAACCCTTTTTTTTTTTTTTTTTAAGGACTGCAACAGTGAAGCACGATGAACATGTGTAGTTATTGTAGTGGGATGCATGTTTAAAAAGAGGGCATTAGCGACTTTCTTTTTTCATATTGTAGTTGTGTTCATAAACAGGTTGTTTGAGCTTGTGCTAATATTTTCGCACACAGAATGCAGGACAATGGTTACATAATGTGATACAAACATCTTGTGTGGGACACTTGTACCGCCCTGAAACTTTTATCAACTTACTGCCCACTGTAATATCACCAGAATAAATGAATGGACACTGCCCACATGTACATTTCATCATTTTCCCACAGAGTTTTCCCTTGGCTTTTCTATAAACTATACTTTTCAAATATGTTTTTGAAGCTAGCCCCCTGTTTATACACTATTTTGGCTGGAGCCTAAGTTTCTCACAAGTTTCCCTATCATTCATAATCAGCTGGCAACTTTTTTTTTTTTTTTTTATAATTTGAGAAATATCACTCTCAGTGTTAAAAGTAGTAATGAAAGAAAGATTGTTCTCTGGCATAATTTGTTTAAGGTTTTCGTGGACAGGAACTCCAGATACATTATCTTGCATATTGAATAAAACAGTAGGCTGTGAGGTGGACACTGGGATGATTGTCATGTGAAGGATCTAATTCAAAAATGGCACATAGACTCCCGATTGCCTTTTACGTATGACCATTTGCATAACTGATGCTAACAATGACAATGGATAGCCTCTTTTGAATATATCACCTAAAATGTTGCATTCATTGATGAATTCCTCAGATTTAGTTACCTTCAAATGCCTTCCAAACATTAGTAAATAAGTACACACTACGTAAAAAATTGAAATTTCAAGCAAATCCAATGTATTTTTAAGTGAAACTGACAGCAGGAAAGTTGTCAGCCTGCCCAGGTCTGATGAGGAACCGGATAAGGTTACCACACCTCTGCCTTTGGCCAGGCTCACTGCACTCCGTTACAAAAAGATTTATTTTTAGCTGCTTGCTCAACAGATTCAGTAGCAACAAACACAGGCAACAGGCACATGCAGTAAATAAAAGGTTCCTTCAGCTGAGCAATCGCTATAACCTGATACATTATACTTACCAGGATAATGATTTTAATTTTTCTACTGATCTTGTAGCCGTAAGCATTACATAAATATTGGAGAGTTGTATGGAAAGAGACGCAGTAAAAAAAAAAAAAAAAAACCCTCATATATACTGTACCGTATTACTACATTTCTATTTGCCAGCGAAGAATAAATAAATGCCAAGTTTATTACTAACCCAGAAAAGTTTAACCAACACACTGCTGATGCAGTTCTGGGATATTTATGCTTTGCTGATAGCAACTTCAAAAACGACTGGAAAGTCAGAGGCCAACTCTTCTGACAAAGGGAAGGACCCTGTGCTCCTGACACAAACTAATCCTTTGTAAAAATTGAAGGTGAAGAAACAAGTAGTCTCACAAAAGACTCTGTGTTTAAGTAACTCTGGCTACAAATGCACATGTGGAAATGCAAACGCACGTCTGACTTCTGACTGTGCCTTTTAAGTCAAGGATTCAGAACTGAAATGGTGAGGATATAATCAGATAT
>NC_056733.1:935714796-935785077 GCF_019279795.1 Protopterus annectens | reverse complement strand
GGCCTACGCAAGGAATACAATAGGAATTTAAGTCCTTATGAGGTATTTGCTTCCCACAAGAAATACAATTGTTAACTTTTTCTGACATCGGACTGAGGCAAAAAAATGTTCCCCAACGGGGTACTTGGCTTTATTGAAGACTTCGAACTGGAATTCAAATAGAAAATCTCTGGTGCCAGCCGACCGGCACTTGCGAACTGCTTCTGCTTTGGGCACCGTGCGGCAAGAAAGACTGAAGAAAATGGCACTGGATGCCTCTTGTATACCCCTGGTGCACTGACGTCAGGGAAGAAGTTACTGCAACCAACGCCAGACCAAGACTTTGGAATTCTGGCCGACTGCGGGACCGCTTGATGGCAGGATAACCCAAGTGTGATGACTGCAGCAGGGTAACACGATGAACATCTATTCTTTCATTTAAGTATGGGTAAAACATAAAATTAAGTATTAGACTCAACTAGGATTGCTTGTTTGCACGTTTCAATAAAGGATTTCCATTTTTAACCCAACTGTGGGATACCCATTTTATTATTTTGTAGTACGTATTTTAAAGTTAGAATTTTATTAGTGAACTAGGTGCATAACATATTTCAAGGAATGAACTTCACATCCTCCACACTGCGAAGATTCTACTATGTTCGTTTTTAACCCCGTATAGGTGGCATTATGGGTTTTCTGAGACATCCAGGGATACCACAGACCACAGTTATCTTTTCTTGCAGAGTGTGTGTGTGTGTGTGTGTGTGTGTGTGTGTGTGTGTGTGTGTGTGTGGGTATATATATATATATATATATATATATATATATATATATATATATACATATATATATATATATGCATCCGTTGAGTATCTTTATCACATTTTAAGGGTTATATCTGGTAACTTGAAAAATACTGTAATTTAATATACTATAAAAGATGTCCCCATCCACATTCCCAGTTTATTACTCCTCAAATGAATTATCAGACACAGCATGTGCCATGTCCAAGTGTGCAACGTCCAACTTGACAACCCAGGAAGGTGCCCAATCATGCAAGGCAGAGGCCAGAAACAAAGAAAATATCCCTTTTTGGATGGTGGGAGGTGAACATTTTCTTACAATGCTGAAGGTGAGCCATTCCTCTCCTTAAATATCAACCAACTCAGAAAACAGTGGAATTACACAATTCATATGCATGAAGTCTCCTTTTCAGGATAGTGGTGGGTTGTTTCATTTTATGACAATGAAGGAGTCATTGCTACCTTTCACCTTGACTGGGAATCTTCAGTTGTCATAACAGTAGATGTTTGGACAGATCACTGATGCAGGAGCAATTACAAACTGAAGTGTATCCATCCAAAAATACCATCAGTCTCCCCAATCTACCATGTTACAGGCTCTTCGTGCACATTGTATGTCCGTCCTTCGCATGACAGGACATGCTACAGGGACATACCCACATATCAAACCTTTCTTGCCCCAGACAGGAAAGCTAAAGACTATACGCTCTTCTGACATCATTTTGCTTCCACCTAAATTGAAAGGAAATACCCCAATCTAGATAGGGAAGTTATTAAAAGGGGGGTGATAGAGGGAGGGCTCCATATACTGCAACAGTGACCTAGTCAAACATCTATTAAGTTTTTCCACAATTTTACTATGTTCGTTATTACATCAATGTTGCAGTACCCATTATAATATGGGATGGCTGCAAAAAAGAAAGGGTGGAAGAAGGTTCAGACTCTAGTACTCCCTAAAGAACAGCTCTAGCAAACCCAGCTTTGGAAACAGAACCAAGCTGTCAGTGTTTAAATAAGGACAGAGGACCAAGTAACTGCTTCTACAATGGATTTAGAAAGTACCCCTTTGCAAAAAGCCTCAGAAGTTCCACACCTCTAGTAGAATGAGCTTTGAAATTCTGAGTGGGATTTTTACCATGGTTAAAATAGCAAAATGGAATAGCAAGACAGACAGACATCTACAAATGGTTTGTTTAAAATAGGAAGAAGAAAGGTTAGAGAGTATCTAAAGACTAAACAAGTCAGATCAGAGCTTCTAAACTCATTAGTTCTGTCCAAATAATATCTTAAGCTGTCTGTGAAGAATCACTTCTCCCTTTTTTTTTTTTTGGGGGGGGGGGTGTCAGGATAAAACACAGGGAAATAAGTAGAATGAATTAAGAGACAATCTTAGACATAAAGGAAGGGTTGGTTCTAAGACTCATCCTGTCTAAGAAAGATCAAGAGAGGCTGATCAGTCACATGGACCTAGAATTCAGATTCTGGTGTAACGGAAGTCATAGCACGGCAATCTTACAAGCAAGATACTTCAGAGAAAAGATGTCAGCAGGTTCAAAGGCAGATAGAGTTAACTTCTCCAGAATGAATAGCAGATCCCAAGAAGTTGCTACTCTTTCTGTGACCTAATATAACTTGAAATGAAGAAAGGATCCAGTGGCAGACTAGATGAAATTGTTGAGAGGTGTACCCTTCACTAAAGTGCAAGCCAAGCCTGAATCAAGCTATTCAAATGGGTATGTACTGGAGAACCAGTGGTGCTCCCACCCCCATGGAATGGATTTTGTTCTCTGTTATGGCACCAATCACAAAATAGTTTACATTTGTAGAAGTATAACTTTCTAGTTAGTCGTTTACTTACCTCCTTTAATATTTCTTACACCTACTCAGAGAACAGCAGTCTAAAGGGGATCAAAAGCCTAACATTGATACACTTAGACTGACAATTTGAATACTGGAATGAATGAAGGGATCCTTTGGCCTCTATAATCAAATCCACTCAAAAATGTTTTTGGTAATTTCTCCTGGCTATAAGCATTAGAAGGGAAAAATGATGCTGTATGGGCAAAAGGAATTCAGCAACATTTCTGGGCAAGTCTTGCCCGATCTTCAGGAGGACAGAGGGTAGATAGAAACATAGTGCAGGGTACTGACACCATCTGATTTCCAAACCTTTCTTCAAATTGTCCCTGAATGCAATTGTTCTAGTTGTCTATGGAAACTAGAGGCGAAGAGAACCACTGGAAGTGTACCCCATAAGGTGATCACCTAGTGGAAACCTCCGAGTGTAGCATCCACTCAAAAGGGTCCATCCCACGAGGGTAGCATCCACTCAAAAGGGTCCATCCCACGAGGGTAGCATCCACTCAAAAGGGTCCATCCCACGAGGGTAGCATCCACTCAAAGGGTCCATCCCACGAGGGTAGCATCCACTCAAAGGGTCCATCCCACGAGGGTAGCATCCACTCAAAAGGGTCCATCCCACGAGGGTAGCATCCACTCAAAAGGGTCCATCCCACGAGGGTAGCATCCACTCAAAAGGGTCCATCCCACGAGGGTAGCATCCACTCAAAAGGGTCCATCCCACGAGGGTAGCATCCACTCAAAAGGGTCCATCCCACGAGGGTAGCATCCACTCAAAAGGGTCCATCCCACGAGGGTAGCATCCACTCAAAAGGGTCCATCCCACATCAGCTCAGAAAGACTTACTTTGCTCTGCTCCACTCTGATGGGATGTATGTTGCCTGTAGAGTTTAGTTATGCTGAACTGCTAAATCATGACTTGTATGCATAGGGAACAGGATCTCATCCCCCTCATTTGCTGATAACTGAGGTAGAGGAGTTCAAATCTGATTTAATGCTTTCAAAACATTTATCTGGTCCACAGTCTACTTTAAATGTAAGGATTTCCAAATTCCATAAACCTTGACTACTTGAGAAATTTCCCCCATGTGAAGTCTGAGGTGTCTGTGGCGACTGACTAAGTGGAAATGGAGGGGGAGGGGGTTTACTGGCCCACCGAATTAGTTTTCTTTACAAAACTCAGCAATGGAATTGAAGGAACAGAGGGTGGTGGTGATGGGCCAAAAGGAATACGAGAAGCCATTGAATCTACTTCCTGTGGAGGCTGGCAAAAGGGATCATGAGAAAAGAAGATGCCAGAAATCTGAGAATGCTCAGAAATTCATTTGCTGTGGTCAATTTTTTTTTTTTTCGGGAGAGACAAACCGACTATGGTAAGTATGTTTGCTGGAGAAAGAAAATCTGTCAAAGTGTCCAGAAGACATCTTTCACAGACTACCCTATGGGAAGAGACCAAGAATGACTTTCAAATTTAGTTTGAAAGCTAGTCTCCTGAAAACAAATCCACTGTAGATGAAAAAGACAGTATGCCCTGGCTGATAAGATACTGAGATCAAGCAACCATCCTGATACAGATATATGAGAATGCCTTGAAGACTGCAAAAAGCTATGAATGAGGCAAGACACTTGGTGATGACTCTGGGTGAAAAGGAGATTGAGAGACCAAATGGGAAAGTAGTAAATTGCAAATGCAATTCCAAAGCAGACAGTAACAAAAAACATGTTTGTTTTGAATTAGAAAGTGCAGACAGACCGTTTCGATCTAGAGTGACCAGGAATACAATAAAAAATAAGAGGAAAAAGTAGGTTTCTGCAGGGTCAGCATTATGGATTTTATAAATGGAGAAAAGGTGACCAGTTTTGAAAATGTCTAAAATGGGCCTCCGGGTGCCTTCTTTTCTAGGAACCAAAACCAGTATGGAGGAAAAGCCTCTTCCCTGCTGGGGGGTGGACAGGTTCTATGACTCCTAGAGTTAGAAATTCTGAAATGATGTGAGGTTGAAGGAGAGGTTGGCATTTTGAGGGACAGGGACTGCAGACGGTATGGGAAGGGAGACCCAATGCAGTTTGTATCCATGACCTACGATACTTAGCACTCAAGAGTCTACGGTTATTAATTTCCAAACTGGACGAAACATGACAAGACTGCCTACAATTCTGGGAGAAAGGCTGAGGTGAGGTGAGAGGTATGGAAGGCATGGCTAATTTTTTTTCTTTTCAAAGGATGATCTTTGAGGCCACCTTGCCATTTCTTCTTACACTGTAGCTTGGAAGATTTTTGCTGGCTAAACAAACAGTTTTGTTAAGAAAGGCCCTGATTTGAACAGATAATTTATTTGGTATTTGGGAGTGTTGAAAAAAGCATAATGCCAAGGAGGAAACTGACCATCTTGTGTATCCAGGAGAAGAGAAGGTGGAAGGGAAGTGCAGCAAAGCCGCGTGGCTGGAGAGCTACAATCGGTTACCTGGGGAAGGACAGATGAGAAATGGTGACGAGAAGTCCTCTGAAGAAAGTGTCAGTTATCAGAATTAGTGACAATGTCATGGCAATAAGACTAGTGTAAAGCTGGACAAGCCTGGGATGTTTGAAGATCATCCGAACCAAGGGTCTGGCTTGACTCAAAGCCCAGTAAGAGCAGAGTCAGAGCAGACAATCGCTGCAGTAACTCTGTTCCATATAACTACATCTGGAAGTCCAGAGGCAATTATTAAGTAACAAAAAAATACTACAGTTACAACCAGACAGACATTGCCAGCATCAACTCGAATGTATGAATGCGAAAGGTATGTTGATGACATTTCCCAACAGCTTGCACCCAGCCACCCCCTTCACTGTGCCCAAGCTACAGGTCCACTGACGATGAAAAATGGGAAAAATTATAATAAGCAATAGCATACAAGTACACTGCCCCGTACCTAGGAACATTGCTCTGGCTTGTGAAAAAAATTCACTTTTTCTCCTTCTGGTATAATGATGATTTAGTGCACAGCAGTTCAACCTTGCAAGAAAATTAGATACACTGTCTAAACAGAACAAAAAACGCTTGTGAAATGGTGGATTTTATTAGCTTTAAGAAACCATATTTCAGTTCCCTTAAGGCATCCCATGGTAATAACAAAATCAGTATTTTTAATAACCTATTTTGAGTACAAAATCCACCCATTGTCCCAGTTCTGTGACTAGGTGCACCACCTCTAATTGTGAAGTTGCTATACAATATAATACCAATGGCAAACTCTGCTCTTTGTTGGTTACTGCCCTACAACAAACCATATCAACCATAACTGCCCTTCGATCTCATGTTTTGTATGACCCCAAAATGATAGCATGTTTAAGTACACTCTGAGCTGGTGCTAGCTTTTGGGGACCACTAAAAAGTTTCATGCTGGGGGTCCTACCTAGGACAGTGTAAGGCATGAGCACTTCGCTGCCATTCCCCCCTATTCTTTTCTTCAAGGGAAGGGAGGCATTCAGCTGTGTGTAACAAGCTTCAAAGAATTACAGATAAGAAATTTCCTAAGGACCCAGCTGCAAGAAAAGACTGCATGACATCAAGTGCAGGGCGTATCGAAAGACTGTTTTCATACAGAAACATTCTCAAACAGGAAAGACTCCTTAAAAGTTTAATAAAACAGTCTGTATGACATCAGAAAATAGTGAAGCAATGACTCAGAGTTCCCAAAAGACTGCTCTCATAAGAATGTATATGTGATATCTGATTTGCTGTTGGATCTGCTTAATGGAGAACATCTTTCATGTTGTACAAAGAGCAAATCTGAAGACATTAAAGCTGTAAACTGTACAGTAATGTTCGTGTCGTCTGTTATATAGATAAGTTATATTAGTAGTTCTGTGCAAGAAAGATAATATACTGTTGAAAAGGTTAATAGTCTGCAAAGTTTATGTGCACTAACCAGCTTTTGTTTTTACAAGGGACTAAACCAGCAGCTAATCAGACTTTGGTTTCAGCATGAAAAAGCTGCTTTGTATTTATTTCTACTCTGTACCAACACAGACGCTGCAGTCGGCAGTAGTAGTAAGAAGGACAAGACTGTCAGTCATTCATTTTAAATAGCTTTTCAGTTACCACAGACAAGCCCCTTCCATTTCTTAGCAAAAGAATTCTGAACAAAGTTAAAAACTACTTAAACCACAGCCCCTTTCCACCCCCAATCTTTTTAGACCAACAATTCTACAAAAAATATTACAATCCTCACCTCCCTGTGTTTCAACCCCCCACCCCCCTTAAAAAAAATATCTGCCCTTACCCTACTGTAATCTCAGAGTTAGTATACATAATTAGATTAGGTAAGGAAGACAAAGTTAACACAGTACCCTCCTCAAGTCGTGGGCTACACCCCCAGCTAGTTATATATACCAACTCAAAGATCGCACTACAGTGGGGAAAGGGCAGATTTAGTAGATCTCACAACAGTAGAGAAAGGCCAGACTTCCTTATTCCTAACATACTGGTTAGTGTGCATTACCTTCTGTTTCGTGTATGTTGGTCAAATATGCATATTCATTTGATTTTATTTGCAATGATGTGTCTGTTCGATAAAACAGACTTGATGGTTCATGCTCGATAACTAGCCTTTCGGAGGAAATTTCATTTGATGGGTAAAGATAGACCTCCACAAAGCACCCTTATTAGTCTGCAAAACAAAGTACCCTTAATAGCCTTCTAACCCCAAGACACCACCCCATTGCAGCTCACAAATCAAAGGACCGGACAGCATGGATATACAATTTCTTAAATTCTCTGTAGCCAGCTTGGTGGACATCAGCATCTTGAGGCAATGTACCAATTGTCTCATGTTTAATGACAATCACTTAATCTTTAAAGAAAGAATCAGACAGTATGCAAGAGGTTTACTTACACAATTCACATCAGGTTGTCGAAATTGCACACACACCTACCAAACATAGCACACAACATGAACATAGACTAACAATTGCCAAAGCACTTAAAAGCAATCTTTCTAAACAAACAACATCTAGACCACCCGCTGTCAAACTGTCTCAACAAACCCAAATGCACAGAGAAAAAAAAAACACCTACCACCACATATACTGTATCTCTCAGTGGAGCCCCAAATACTAAGCCCCTAAGGCAAACAAACACACTTCCCAGGACTCGCATCATAGGGAATGTCATTGTAAGATATAATGACATCCCCTTAACCAGGCTGAACAAGGAGAATATGACAACTGCTTATCTGGAGCTAGGAGCCACCAAATCACACATGCACTCAAGTCATTATGCCACAGGTACCAGTATGATTCCATCATAGTCCATATGTAAATGTAAATGGCCCGATATGTACCACCATGAACTATATGAAGAGAGACATTACGGAGCTTTCAGACTGTGCATCTCAGGCTGGTATGAACCTAGCACTGAGCAGCATATTACCATCACCAAGGATGATGTCACAATATGAGCAAAAATGATTGCATTCAACAACTGGCAGTCTTTTTGGTGTCATTCTAAAGAGATGCAATATTTGTCAGCTTGGGAGGACATGGTAAACAGACCACATTTCTTTGCCAAGGAAGGTCTGCACCCCTCTAGGCTTTCAAATACTGGCTAAAACTTTGACCACCCCCACAGTGCCACTTTTAGTCCATGCCAAATTAACAAACCTTCCAAAATAGCAAAATCAACTCAACAGAACCTCAAGGTGTTGCAGCTCCATGCCGGGAGCCTAAATCTAAAACGACACTCCCTGCAAGCCCTCCTCACACTCAAGAATACAGACATCTATGCAGTTACTCAGACATGGTTTAAAGTTGCAGAGAGTACCCCTGGCAGTGCAAGATTTCAGTGCCTTCCATACTTTTAGACCAGTAGCTGCACAGACAAGGGCTAAAGGTGGAGGTGTCTCAATATATATAAAAAACAAGCATACATCTATGGTGGTCATACAGGATGACGTGCTGAGTTTCTCCATGTCCAGATCACCACAGACAACATTCCATATATGCTAACCAGATACAGGTCACCCTTTAAGTCCCAAGAAGGTTGCAATGAATACATGGACCTACTGAACACACTTACCATCCAAACTAACTTTACTCATGGGAGACTAATTGCCCCTCTACAAATTCCATATGGCCTCAAATCTTCTGGCACAGAGATTCCTGGACATCATAAATACAAAACCCCTTGACCAAACAGTGAACACATCCACTACAGGCTCCAACATACTGGACCTCATATTCACAAATATGGGAGAATGCCACCCCCCCCCCACAACATCTTGTCCTCCCTGGCCAGGTCTGACCATAAAGTTGTCTCCTTAGAAATCAAAATCAACTCTGTAAGCCTATTAAAACCAATAACACTTGGGAACTATTCCAAGGCAAATTACCTATTAGTAAGGGATGGCTTGTCAAAATTCAACAGCCCTCCAAACTCTGAACATATCAGCCTATGCTGAATTGCTCTCAGAAACTCTGTACAACCATGTCAATTGCTGCACAGAGGCTGCTGTACCTACCAGACATAAGCCAAGAACTAGCCCCAGAAAGAAACTGCTCTGCTGGCACCACAAATTAAACAAGATATACAACAAAAGGAAAAAAAAATAAATAAAAAATCAGGAAAGGTAATTCCCAAAAAGATATAAACTCTCTCAAACAAAATACGCAACTAGGTTAAACAAAGCCAACTATGAGGTTAAGATATTTCCCAGGCAAAAGATAACCATAAGGCCTTCAGCAACCACGTCAGAAACCTCAAGGGAAGCACAGAGGAATGCGCTGAACTGGGGGTTACTGGTGCCACATTTACAGACTCTGGTGATATAACGAACCTGTTAGCAGACAAATTCAGTTCCAACTATACCCCTCTCTTACCCCCCAACCACCCCCCAATAATACATGCAAACAGAACCCCTCCAACTATAAACAAGGAGCATGTACTGGCTGCACTCCCTAAATCCAAGAACACCGTCTCAACAGGCCCCAATAACATCTCAAGATACCTCCTGAATAGTCTAAAATATGACTTATCAGGACCCCCTGAAGCCATTATTGAACTATATTCTTAAAACAGGCTTTGCGCCACATGAATGGAGGACTGCGACAGTCGTCCCCCTTCATAAGGAAGGGCCTTTAACAGATCCTGGAAACTACAGACCCATTAGTCTGGCTAGTCTTATTTGTAAATTCTTGGAAATAATTATTATGGAAATGATCAGCAATGATAGGAGACCTCCAGATATTGAATCATCCCAGTTTGGCTTTGTCAAAGAAAGGACAGGATTACCAAATCTGGTGGACTTCTTTGAAAGGTCACTAACGCAATGGAAGAAAGGAAAACCGTGCATACTGCCTACTCAGTTCTGGCTAAGGTGTTTGATAAAATACCCCACTTGAGCATTCCCAACAAACTTACAACTAGGTATAAACACCTTTATAACATACTGGATAGCTAGCTGGCTCATGGATAGGACCCCAGCGGTTAGAATTGGTGAGGCCACTTACACAAAGAAGCAGTCTCCAGTGGAGTTGCCCTGGGCTCTCTTCTAGGTCCACTCCTCTTATGCATCTATTTCTCAAATGCCAAAGCCAATGCCAAAGGCCTCTGGCTAACCAAGTTCACAGATTGCAAACTGGGAGCAGTCACTGAATCCCCCAAGATAAGAACACCCTTCAGGAAAGTCCAATACAGACAAATCCTTGTTGCATAATGGTTAAGATGTTAACCTCACAGACAGTAGGTAGAGACAGTTTCTCACCAATACTGCATGGCTAGGCTTAAAAAGGCCCCTGTGGTCATTAGCCTGGTACTAACCTATGAACCAAGAAATGCATTACAGTACTTTTTGGAAAGTCTGCCACCTCATTTAGCTATGTACTCAGTAAAACATCCTTAAAAGTTGACTCACTAGTCAGGATTCTGGTAACTCATGTAGAAAGTACTCTAGCCGATTCTGGTAACTCATGTAGAAAGTACTCTAGCCTTCAATCAATAAGTGTCTAAGATACTAAGAAAATCTTTCTATGTTGCTCAAATTATAAGCAAGGACATGGCATCTAGGTCCAGAGAGGTCATCATACCCAGCCCTCATCAGTATGTACCTGACCAGACAAATGTAGCTAAAGGAACGTCCACAAAATTTTCTTAAAATAAGAATACAGGGAGTAAACACAATGTCCTATGCTGACCACCTCATAAGCTCAGTCTCTTTACTCAGTATCATACAGACATCTGAGGGGTGATCTTTGCCTGGCATACAAGGTGTCTATGGACCCTGTTTTGATGAATCTTTTGTACATCTGCAAAACAAACAGCATCAGAACGCAACATAAATCAGACCTGTTGGAGAGACAGATCTATGCCCACTCTCTGGAACAGGCTCCCCAACCATTAGAAGCAGAGCTCCTGCCTAGCCCTGTTTAAGCGTGGGACCAATGGATGGGTAATAGGAGCCAAACCAGGAGTGAATTTCCAAGGTATCTGATGGACAAAGGCAGTCCGTAAATCAATCCCTAATACAAATTGTGGGTCACATTTGGGTGTCTCAGCTAGGCTTTTACATGCCCTAGTGGTCACTAGCCTAGTATACACCTATGGACCTGTAACAGTAGCCAACATGCAGCTCAGGTGCATTTTCTCCTAGTAAAGAAAGGGGATTACAGTAGAATCAGAGACTACAAAGTCATCCACAGAGAAATTGTTGACCCATAGCATAAACCACTGCTGGCCACAATCAGCTGCAAGCAGTGAGCAGAGAAGGCACTACAGTCAACAGACTACATGTAGATTGAATGAAGTGAAAACACAACAGCTCAAGGAAATACTCAAAGCACAGGAAAAGCAGGAAGAAACAGGTTGGATTTGAGGAACGTCCGTATCTCAAAACGGCACATGTGAAGACTATAGAATATCTGGCTGAGCCGGGTATGAAAATAAGGAACATAATGAAAGCTGGTGGGTGAACACAGAAGTCCAACACTTTTTCCAAAGACAGGAGTGCAAGAAATGTGGGAGACAGAAAATGCATCCTAGAGTTCTCATTTTGATCAGTTGGTGGATCTGAAGGGGGCATGCAACAATCACCTCAGAATGTTAGAACTCATTAAAACTGTGGATATAAAAGAATGAAGCACTAAAAAGACGCTTTAAAGGGATTAATGAAAGGCTGCTGGCAGTGAATTGTGTGGAGTTGAAAGATATATTGGTGGAATGGACTGGTCTGCTGTCAGAAGAGATAGTAATCAAGAAGATCCTACAGGGTTTTTCTTCCACCATTACTCAATCCAAAGTTTCCTAGATCCCTCGCTTCACTTTCACAACTATGAGCTCAAAGGAAGGATTTGGGCTCCTACAAAAGAAAAGGTGACAAAAGCAAAAGGGATTTGATCAAGACTGTTCAGCCGAAACAAGAATACAGTTTTCATGATGCAGTGAAGGAAAGAATGAAGGGAATTCTACACGTGAACAGCTGCATCTGAAGGAAAGAATGAAGGGAATTCTACACGTAAACAGCTGCATCTGAAGGAAAGAATGAAGGGAATTCTACACGTAAACAGCTGCATCTGAAGGAAAGAATGAAGGGAATTCTACACGTAAACAGCTGCATCTGAAGGAAAGAATGAAGGGAATTCTAAACCTAAACAGCTGCATCTGAAGGAAAGAATGAAGGGAATTCTAAATGTAAACAGCTGCATCTGAAGGAAAGAATGAAGGGAATTCTAAACGTAAACAGCTGCATCTGAAGGAAAGAATGAAGGGAATTCTAAACGTAAACAGTTGCATCTATTCTGCCTGCGACTGACCCTTCCTGGGGGAGCAGCGATAGTTTATGTTCCTGAAGATCGACAGGCTAAGCTCCATTTTAATACAGGAGAAATATTAAAGATAAAGATTCCGCAACCTCTCCAGCCAACTGCGAAAAAGGATGTTTTCCTGATCGTTAAGAGGGATGTCAGAAAGACATTTACAGTAAATCACTAACATGACACACAAATGTTCTAGTCAAGACTGCAAAATCCTGTGATTGTAGCCTGAATTAAGACAGAGACTACATGGGTAGCCACTTGTGGTATTCTCATTTACCAATCCCGAATGTGGATGTATCGTTTGTTCTGCCAGTGGTTAACACTGATGACTAAGGTTCTGAGCTGTTAGCAAGTTGCTTCCTGTAGTCAAATGCAGAGGGTTTGATTCTTTCACCTACACTTGCCTACTGTGGGCTCTGAGAAAGTCACTCGAAATGACAAGCTCCCAAGTCTCTCTTGAAAAGGAGCAAGTGCAGTGGGTTACCTAGTTAATAAAGAAACTTCGTAGTAGTGCCAAGTATCACCTTGGGTATCTCTTCAAAAGAGGCTACTAACTTAGTGGGACTGACCCAGTCAACAATGGATGGATGAATGAATAAAATTAAATTAAAAAGTGGACATATAAGGTACTGATGACCACAATTTCACTGAAAGTACCATTTCTTTCAATACAAAAGTGTGCATACTTTTGGTGTATAGCATCACCAAATAAAATGGTCTTGGTTTTTATTGGTGCTTCTCCTTTAAGATTCAATTCTAACACAGATGTTATGCTTGCGCTACTGATAACAGTTAAGGACAACATCCTGCAAGGAGACTTTTGTCTCCACCTGTCTGTCTGAGCAGGCAGAAGAATTTTTTTCATTTGACAACCAGAGTTAATATTTAAATGAATATTACAGGACTGGATTGAAAATAACCTACAAAAAGTTAGCCAAAGCAAAACAGTATGATTAAAGAAAGTACAGTTTGTGTACACTTACCATAAATGTAGATGTTAGAGTGTATCCACTGTTGCAGTCATCACATTTGGGTAATCTGCTTGCAGTAGCCCTCAGTCGGCCTGATTAACAAAGTCTTGGGTCCTGCATCGGTTGCTGTCCCTTCTTCCGTGACGTCAGGTCGTCAGGGGTATAAAACATGCAGCCAACGCCATTACAACAGTTTTTCTTGCCCCAGATGTCAGGTGCTCCCCTAATGGGAAGCAATTAAATCTATAAATATACAAGGTTATACCTCCAACAAAAAAGCAAATATACCAAAAAGCTATATACCAAAATGCTTTTGAGCACAGAAAAGGAGTACAGGTATAGCTCAAAAAAAAAGTAAGGGGGCCGGAGGCTAACCAGGAATGCAACAGTGAATACACTCTAACATCTACATTTATGGTAAGTGTACACAACTGTACTATGTTCTTCGTGTTTCACTGTTGTAGTCATTGCATTTGGGTAGATTCCCAAAGCTAAGGATGGGAGGAGGAAATTAGATAGCATTAGGACCAGCTATACAATAAAAACTCAAATCTGTCACGTCAGCATGACATACCCTGAAAACAGCAATATATACTAGTTGTACGGGTGTGCAGTACAGAGGCCCTACTGTGTTAAGGAAATAAAAATAAAGCAAACATTCTACACAGCTACCAGTAAATTATGGAAATCATACACAAACAAAAAATAAACTGCAGAATCACAACCTGATGAAAAACAGAAAGTACAGTTGTGTACACTTAACATAAATGTAGATGTTAGCGTGTATTCACTGTTGCAGTCATCACCTATGGGTTATCCCTGCTGTGGTAGCCCTCGGCCAGCCCGAATACCACAGTCAAAGTTTTTCTGCATCAGCCACTGTTGCATGTAGACTGACATCAGGTCGTCAGTGCTGTAAAGCAAGGCAGCCAACGCCATTACATTAGTTTTTCTTGCCCTCAGGAGCCCCAGGAAATAAGATAAGGGTGACCTGGTAGCAAAAAGCCACCGTAAGAAGCTTATGTCTCCCTAAGAAAAGAGAATATAAGGGGGCCGGAGGGAGGGTAACCAAGAATGCAACAGTGAATGCACTCTAACATCTAGATTTATGGTAAGTGTACACAACTGTACTATGTTCTTCATGTTTCACTGTTGCAGTCATCACCTGTGGGAGGATTCCCAAAGCTGAGGACAGGGATGGTAGGATCAGTAATAGACCTAGGCCAGGGTCAGCATGCCCTGCAGAACTGCATTGCCAAACCCTGCCCTAGCTTTAGAGAAAAGAGGAAGATGGTAATGCTTGGTAAAGGTAAGGACAGAAGTCCAGGTGGCAGCTTCCAAGATGTCCCTGGTGGGCACTCCTTTCAGGAATGCTGTGGAAGTGGAGGCTGCCCTAGTGGAATGTGTACTAATGGACTTAGGGGTGGTTTCATATGAAATCTGTAGCAGAAACAGATGCAGTGTGATATCCATTTGGAGATGGTTTGCTTGGAAATGGGTTTCCCCTCTGCCCCTGGGGCAAAGCTGACCAGCAGTTGGTCTGTTTTCCTGAAGGCTTTAGTACAGTCTAGGTAATATCTGAGCTGTCTGTGCATGTATAGTGAGTGCAGAATTATTTCCCCCTTGTTTTGAAGGTTAGGGAAGAAAGTGGGTAGATGTAGGGTCTGGTTGAGAGTCACATTAGCTATCACATTGGGCACAAATGAGGGGTTAATCCTCAGGGAGACCCAGTCTGCATGGAAAATAATGAAGGTCTCAATGGCCATCAATGCCTGAAGTTCTGATACCCTTCTAGATGAGGTGATAGCTAGCAGGAAACAGTCTTCCAGGAGATGTATTTTAGTTCTGCAGAAGCAGCAGGTTCGAAGGGTGGTAAAGTTGGCTTTTCCACAATATAACTCAGGTTCCAGGCTGGAGTGCGTGGCCTTCTAGGATGTCTAATATTCAAAGCCCCTCTGAGGAAATGCTTAAATCAAAAGATGCGAGAACAGAGGCGGACTTGTACTGAAATGCACCGAAATGGCTGAGGCATGGATTTTAATAGAAGAGAAGGAGAGGCCAGAATTTAGTAACTCCACCAGATAGTCCAGGATAAGAGAGATGGAAGAATGTGAGGAACTGTCCCCCTCTGGACTGGTTTCCAGCAGCAGAATAGTTTCCATTTTTCTGCATACGATTTTCTTGTGCTGGGCCTTCTGGCCTCTGTGATAATGTCTAGGACCAGTTTGCTTAACAGGGGCCCTTGTTTGCTTTAAGGGTACAGCCATACTGTCATTTTGAGAGTCTGCAAGTCTGGGTGCAGCATCCCCCCCCCCCCCACCGCCTGAGTTAATAGGTCTGAGATGAGGGGAAGCTGCCTTGGAGGCTGTAGTGTCAGGCTGCACAGTAAGGGGTACCAATGCTGCCTGGGCCAATCTGGACAAATGAGGATTGCTTTCGGCTTTTCCTCCCTTATCTCGATCAGTACCTTGGGGATAAGGGGCAGAGGAGAGAATGCGTACACAAAGAGGGAATTCCAGGGGAAGGTCAAGGCATCCACCTTCCACGCTAGGCGGTGATGCTCTTTGGTACAGATTTTTTCCAACTGCTGGTTGAGGTGTGAAGCAAAGAGATCCACCTCCGGAGTTCCCCACTCCTAAGTGACTTGCAAAAAGATTTTTCTGTGGAGCTGCCATTCGTAGGGGTCCAGCAAGTTTCAGCTTAAGTTGCCTGACAGGGAGATGTTGATCCCTGATAGGTATTGGGCTAGTAGGTGCAATCCCATGGAGGAGGCTGTCAGCCAGAGGTTCATGGCAAGTCTGCACAGAGGGTAAAGACTGGGTCTCTCCATGTTTGTTGATGTACCACATTACAGTGGTGTTGTCTGTTTTGATAAGGAGGACCCCTGGCCTGAGATGGGGTTTGAAGGATGTCAGAGCCTTTTGTACTGCCATCATTTCCTTCTGGTTGATGTTTAAGGGAAGGTGCTGGGCATCCCAAAGGCCTTGGGTGCACTTTCCTGCCAGGTGAGCGCCCCAAGCAATGTCTGAGGCGTTGATGGTGATGACCTGGCCGGTAGAGTGGAGGATGAAGGGGAGACCCTTGTTCTTGACACAGGCCCTTGCCCACCAGCAAAACTCGGCCCTTATACAGGGGATGAGAGGGGTCTCTAGAGGCTGAGAGTGCTGACACCAAAGATTCTTTAGATACCACTGAAGTTTCCTCATGTGGAGCCTGGCCACAGGAATTAGAAGGATGCAAGATGCCAAGTACCCCAAAGCTTGCAGGAAAGTACAGTTGTGTACACTTACCATAAATGTAGATGTTAGAGTATATTCACTGTTGCAATCATTACATTTGGGTTATCTGCTTGCAGTAGCCCTCAGTCGGCCTGATTAACAAAGTCTTTGGTCCTGCATTGGTTGCTGTCCCTTCTTCCATGACTAAGCCAGCTCTGGATTTAGAGAAGAAAGGTAAATGGTAATGTTTGGTGAACGTATGAACTGAGCTCCAGGTAGCAGCTTCTAGAATGTCTCTGGTAGGAACACCTCTGAGAAAGGCTGTAGAAGTAGATGCAGCCCTGGTGGAATGAGATCTGATCCCCTGGGGGATAGATTTTCCATGGTGCATATAGCAGACACGAACACAATGGCTTATCCATTTGGAAATAGTCTGCTTTGAAATGGCCTTTCCCTCTGCCCCTGCAGCAAATGCCACCAGTAGTTCAGATTTTCTTTGAGATTTTGTCTTATTTAAGTAAAATCTAAGTTGTCGGTGTACATCCAATGAATGCAGAATCCGCTCCCCCTTGTTCTGACGATTGGGAAAGAAAGATGGCAAATGAATGGTTTGATTAAGAGCCACACTGGATACCATCTTAGGCATGAAGGATGGATTGGTCCAGAGAGACACCCTGTCCACATGAAAAATAATGAAAGGCTCCACTGCCATAAAAGCCTGTAATTCGGAAATCCTTCTAGCTGAAGTGACTGCTAAAAGGAAAGCTGTTTTCCAGGAGAGAAATTTTAAGTCTGCAGTAGCAGCTGGCTCGAAAGTAGGGAGAGTGAGTTTTTCCAATACAAAATTGAGATCCCAGGCAGGGGTTGGAGCTCTCCTGGATGGTCTTAAGTTTTTAGCCCCTCTGAGACACTGCTTTAGCAGAGGGTGAGAGAAGAGAGGAGGTTCTGTGTTGTAATGAGCAGAAATGGCTGAGGCATGGATTTTTAGGGAAGAAAAGGACAGGCCCTTGTGAAGCATCTCAGTTAAATGTTGTAAAATCTGAGGAATATTGGGCACTGTTGTGCTTATCCCTTGTGATTGATTCCAGGCACAGAATCTTTTCCGTTTGTCAGCATAAGATTTTCTAGTACTAGGCCTTCTTGCCTCCAAAATGACATCCATCACAGATTTGCTGAGTGATGCCAAGGGTGAATTTAGGTGATTAGCCAAGCTGCAAGATTCAAAGTTTGGAGCTGAGTGTGCAGAATTTGGTTGTTCTGCTGAGACAATAAGTAAGGTGTCTGAGGCAGGTGCCATGGTAGAATGTGTGACACATTGCGCAGGAGTGGGTACCAGTGTTGGCGAGGCCAGTCTGGAGCAATCAATCATTTTTGGTTTGTCCTGTTTGACTTTTAGTAGAACTTTGGAGAGCAGAGGGGGAAAGGCATAGACTGATAGAGAATCCACTTTCCAGGCTTTTTTGTGAGGAGTTTTTGTGCAAAACTTGTCCAACTGATAGTTCTGGGGTGAGGCAAGGCAAAAAGATCTATGTCTGGACTCCCCCATTGGTGTGCCAACATGTTGAAAATCCATGGTTCCAGTTTCCATTCATGTGGGTCCATGCGATTTCTGCTTAGTCCATCTGCCAGAGTATTCAGCTTTCCTGGCAGGAATTGAGCTTGTAGTTGAATTTGATAGGTCAAGGCCGTGCTCCACAATGCCATGGCTTGTCTGCAAAGGGGGTAGGGGTGTGTACCCCCCCTGCTTGTTTACGTACCACATATCTGTGGTGTTGTCTGTCTTCATCAGTAATTGTCCTGGATGAAGGTAGTCCTTGAAGGCGGTCAGTGCATTCTGCACAGCTAGCATCTCTTTTTGATAGATATGAAGGTGCATTTGATTTGGGCTTCATTTGCCCTGAATGCACTTCCCTGCCACATGAGCCCCCCAAGCATAGTCTGATGCGTCTGTAGTTAGGGTTTGGGCGGCAGGGGGTGGAGTGAATGGCAGTCCCTTGTTTTGGTGGCAGGCCTCGGCCCACCACAGGAACTCTAGTTGCAGGGAAGGTATGATAGGACTCATGGTTTCCAGGCTGTGACAATGCTGACTCCATAAACCTTTTAAGTACCACTGAAGTTTCCTCATATGCAGTCTTGCATATGGAATTAGAAGAATGCAGGAGGCCGTGAACCCCAAGGTTTACAGAATTTGTCTTGCAGATAGCAGGGTTTTTGTGGCCACCTGTTTGAAGTAAGTTACCAAATGAATTTGCTTTTCTGGCGCAAGGTAAGCCATCTGGGCAGTTGTATTCAAGCTTGCACCCAGGAATGTCATTTTTTGAGAGGATACCAGTTTTGATTTATTTTCGTTTATGGTGTACCCTAGACAAGTTAGAACCTACAAACGCCAGATGTTTTTGAAGAATGTCCCCGTTTGCTGCCTGAATTAGACAATCGTCCAGGTATGGATATATTTGAGTATTTCTTTGCCTGCAAAATGCAATTACTGGAGCCAGGCACTTTGTGAAGACCCTGGGCGCAGTAGATAAGCCAAAGGGCAGTGCACAGAAAGTACAGTTGTGTACACTTACCATAAATGTAGATGTTGGAGTGTATTCACTGCTGCAGTCATTACATTTGGGTAATCTGCTGGCAGGCTGCCCTCAGTTGGCCTAAATAATAAAGTCTTGGGTCCTGTGTCGGTTGCAGTCTTCTTCCATGACGTCAGTTTGTCAGGGGTATAAAACGTGCAGCCGATGCCATTTTAATCAGTATTTCTTGCCCCAGATGTCAGTTGCCCCCCCAAATGGGGAATGTGTATATTATATATATATATATATATATATATATATATATATATACATATACACACACACATACATACACACAAATTGCACAAAAAATATACCTCCAACTGAAAGCAAATACACCAAAAAGGCTTTTGATCATAGTAAAGGAAAGAAGAGGTATAATAAGAGAAATAGGTAACCAGGACTGCAACAGTGAAAACACTCGAACATCTACATTTATGGTAAGTGTACACAACTGTACTATGTTCTTTGTGTTTCACTGTTGCAGTCATTACATTTTGGTAGAATCCCATAGCTATGGTTGGGAGGATGGAATTATACAGCATTAGGAGCAGCAATAAGTCCCTGCAGGGCAGCAGTGGCAAAGCCTGCCCTGGATTTAGAGAAGAGAGGTAAATGGTAATGTTTGGTGAACGTATGAACTGAGCTCCAGGTAGCAGCTTCTAGAATGTCTCTGGTAGGAACCCCTCTGAGAAAGGCTGCAGAAGTAGATGCAGCCCTGGTGGAATGAGATCTGATCCCCTGGGGGACAGGTTTACCATGGTGCACACAGAAACAAATACAATGGCTTATCCATTTTGAAATAGTCTGCTTTGAGATAGCCTTCCCCTCTGCCCCTGCAGCAAATGCCACCAGTAATTGCTCAGATTTTCTTACAGATTTTGTCCTGTTTAAATAGAATCTTAGTTGTCTGTGTACATCCAATGAATGCAGAATCCGCTCCCCCTTGTTCTGTGGATTTGGGTAAAAAGTTGGCAGATGAATGGTCTGATTAAGAGCCACACTGGATACCACCCTGTCCGGATAAAAGATAATGAAATGCTCCACTGCCATGAGAGCCTGTAGATCTGAAATCCTTCTAGCTGAAGTGACTGCTGAAAGAAAGGCAGTCTTCCAAGAGAGACATTTTATGTCTGCAGTAGCAGTTGGTTCAAAAGGAGGTAGGGTGAGTTTTTCCAGCACAAAATTGGAGGTCCCATGCAGGAGTTGGTGCTCTCCTGGGAGGTCTCAAATTTTTGGCTCCTCTGAGATACTGCTTTAGCAGGGGATGAGAAAAGAGAGGAGGCTCTGTGTTGCAATGAGCCGAAATGGCTGAGGCATGGATTTTTATAGAAGAAAAAGATAGGCCCTTGTGAAGCATCTCAGCTAAATATTGCAGAATCTGAGGAATATTGGGCATTGCTGTGTTTTTTCCTTGTGCTTGTTTCCAGGCACAGAATCTTTTCCATTTTTCAGCATAAGATTTTGTAGTACTAGGCCTTCTAGCCTCCAAAATGACATCCATCACAGGTTTAGAGAGAGATGTGACTGGTGAAATTAGTTGATTAGCCATGCTGCAAGATTCAGAGTTTAGAGCAGAGTGTGCAGAAATGGATAGTTCTGCTGAGACAGTAGGCAAGGTGTCTGAGGCAGGTACCATGGAGGAAGGTGCGACATATTGTGTAGAAGCGGGTACAAGTGTTGGGGAGACCAGTCTGGAGCAATCAGAATCCTTTTCGGTTTTTCCTGTCTGACGTTTAGTAAAACCTTGGAGAGCAAAGGCAGAGGGGGAAAAGCATAGACTGATTGGATGCTCTACCCTTCAGTTGGAAAAAACCTCTTTCCAAGCTTTTTTGTGAGGAGTTCTTGTGCAGAATTTGTCCAACTGATGGATCTTTTTGCCTCTCCCCAAAACTATGTCTGGGCTCCCCCATCTTCGTGTCAACATGCTGAAGATTTGTGGATCCAGTTTCCATTCGTGTGGGTCCATAAGATTTCTGCTTAGTTCGTCTGCCAGAGTATTTTGCTTTCCAGGCAGGAATTGAGCTTGTACATTTATTTGGTAAGTCAAGGCTGCGTTCCACAAAGCCATGGCTAGTCTGCAAAGGGAGCAGGAGTGGGCACTCCCCTGCTTGTTTATGTACCACATAACTGTGGTGTTGTCCATCTTTATCAGTAGTTGTCCTGGATGAAGAAAGTCCTTGAAGGCTGTCAAAGCATTCTGTACAGCTAGAATTTCTTTCTGGTTTATATGTAGGTGCATTTGATTTGGGCTCCATTCGCCCTGAATGCATCTCCCTGGCAGATGGGCCCCCAAAGCATAATCTGATGCATCCGTAGTCAGGGTTTGGGTGGCAGGGGGTGGAATGAATGACAGTCCCTCGTTTTGGTGACAGGCCTCTTGCCCACCATAGGAACTCCCGTTGCAGGCAATGAATGATAGGAATCATTGTTTTCAGGCTGTGACCATGTTGACTCCATAAGCTTTTTAGGTACCATTGAAGTTTCCTCATACACAATCTTGCATATAGAATTAGTAGAATGCAGGAAGCCATGAACCCCCAGGCCTGCAGAATGTGTCTTGCAGATAGCTGGGTTTTTGTTGCCACTTGTTTGAAGTATGTCAATTGAATTTGTTTGTCTGGCATGAGGTAAGCCATCTGGGCAGTTGTATTCAAACTTGCACCCAGGAATGTAATTATCCGAGAGGGTACCAGTTGCGATTTCTTTTCGTTTATGGTGTACCCTAGGCATGTTAGAAGCCTTTTCACAAACGCCAGATGTTGTAGAAGAGCGTCCTTGTTTTCTGCCTGAATTAGACAATCGAGCAGATAAGGATAAATTTGAAGGTTTCTTTGTCTGCAAAATGCAATTACTGGTGCCAGGTACTTTGTGAAAACCCTGGGCGCAGTAGATAAGCCAAAGGGCAGTGCAGAGAAAGTACAGTTTTGTACCTACCATAAATGTAGATGTTAGAGTGCTAATACAGCTGCAGTCATAACAGATGGGTTTTCCTGCCGTCAGGCGGGTCCTCGGTCGGCAGAATTCCAAAGTCTAGGTCCGGCGTCGAATGTCATCGCTTCTTCCCTGACGTCAGTGCGACAGGGGTATAAAAGAACCAGCAGACGCCATTTTCTTCAGTTTTTCTTGCCCCAGATGTCAGGTGCCCCCAGAAGGAAGGCAATACATAAATTTATGTAATAATGCAATGCAGTATAATCAAAAAACAGTAGTTGCAAGCAAATACACCATAAAAGAATACCCCAATCAGGTTGTATGAGGAGGTGTTCGCCATTAGGCCTGTCCCAGAGGGGAAGGAAGGAGGGAAACCTGGACTGCAGCTGTATTAGCACTCGAACATCTACATTTATGGTAGGTACAAAAAGTACAGTTTTGTACCTACCATAAATGTAGATGTTCGAGGATTCCATTGCTGCAGTCCTGACTATTGGGTATAGTCCGCGTCCCAGTCGGCCCGAATACCAGAGTATAAGGCTGACGCCGGTCAGGGCGCATTAGACTGACGTCAGTACGTCAGGGTACTAATGCGCATGACCGACGTCATATCCTCAGTCTTTTCTTGCCCCAGATGTCAGAAGATCCAAAAAGACAAGTCCCCAAAACAACCTGCACCAAAAACATGTATAATATATACAACAATATATACATATATATATAAAATATAAGCATGTAAACTCACCTACACAACCACCCCTAAACACAGAGGGAAGGAGGGAGGGTAAATTGACTGCAGCAATGGAATCCTCGAACATCTACATTTATGGTAGCTACAAAAC
Source organism: Protopterus annectens (assembly GCF_019279795.1). NCBI lineage: Eukaryota > Metazoa > Chordata > Ceratodontiformes > Protopteridae > Protopterus > Protopterus annectens. The sequence goes on along the minus strand of NC_056733.1, from coordinate 935,762,107 downwards.
TGTACTAGGTTCTTCGACTTCCATTGCTGCAGTCCTGACTATTGGGTAGAATCCCAAAGCAGAGGTAAGGGAGGCTGGCAAATTATAAAGTAGCAGGAGCTGACAACATGCCTTGTAAAACAGCTGTGGCAAAACCAGCCCTAGTCTTAGAGTATATAGGCAGGTGATAATGCCTAGAGAAAGTATGCACTGAACTCCAAGTAGCTGCTTCCAGAATATCCTTAGTTGCCACCCCCCTTAGAAATGCTGTTGAAGTGGCAGTAGCCCTAGTGGAATGAGGCCTAATCCCAGCTGGAACCACTTTGCCATGATGGGAATAACAAAATGCAATGCAAAAGCCAATCCACCTAGAAATAGTTTGTTTTGACACAGGCTTGCCCTGTGAACCCAAAGCAAAAGAAACAAGTAACTGCTGAGACTGCCTAAAATTCTTAGTCCTGCTCAAATAATAACGCAATTGCCTGTGTACATCTAAAGTGTGCAAAATCTTTTCCCTTTATTTTGAGGATCTGCAAAAACGTAGGCAAATGAATAGTTTGGTTTAAAGCCACACTAGAAACCACCTTAGGCATAAAGGAAGGATTAGTACGTAATGATACCCTGTCCTTATGGAAAATCAAAAGGGCTCTACTGCCATAAGGGCCTGCAACTCAGACACCCTTCTTGCAGAAGTAATAGCCAACAGAAAAGCAGTCTTCCATGACAAATATTTCAATTCAGCAGTAGCTGCAGGCTCAAAAGGTTGTAGAGTAAGTTTTTCCAACACAAAATTGAGATCCCAAGCAGGAGTAGGAGCTCTACGTGGGGGTCTTATATTCTTTGCCCTCTAAGAAACTGCTTGAACAAAGGATGCGAAAACAAAGGTGGGTCACAATCATAGTGAGCTGAAATTGCTGCAGCATGAATCTTTATGGAAGAGAAGGACAAACCTTTGTCCAATAATTCAGTAAGATATTGAAGAGCCACACTCAAATTAGGCTCTGAAATCTCCAAATTCTTTGCTGTACTCCAAAATAAAAATCTCTTCCATTTTTCTGCGACACTCTCCTAGTACTAGGCCTTCTAGCTTCCATAATCACATTTAAAACTTGTTGAGGAAGCTGAGACCTGCTGTGCTTCAACACAGAATATGCCAAGCTGTGAGATGAAGAGATTGAAGCTTGACATTGAGCAGATGACCGTCCTTCTGAGATAACAGATGAGGAATCAGAGGTAAAGGCCATGGAGGCTTCTTTACAAGACTCCGTAGAAGTGGGTACCAGTGTTGCCGAGGCCAATCTGGAGCTATCAAAATCATCCTTGGCCTGTCTTGTCCGACCTTTAATAATACCTTTGGAAGAAGAGGCAGAGGTGGAAAGGCATAGACATGAAGGTTTTTCCAACTGAAAGACAGAGCATCCACTTTCCAAGCTGTGTGATGAAACCCCTTTGTGCAATACTTTGGCAGCTGGTGGTTTAGTGGAGAAGCGAACAGATCTATGTCTGGAGTTCCCCATGACACTGTCAATTTCTGAAATACATGAAGATCCAGTTTCCACCGTGGGGATCCATGATTTGTCTGCTTAATACATCTGCTAGGAGTTCTGTGCTCCTGGCAGAAACCTTGCCTGAAGAGTTAGTTGCAGGCTTAACGCAGTCTCCCATAAAATCATTGCTTGCCTGCATAGAGGATAAGAATGTGTTCCCCTTTGCTTGTTGATGTACCACATGACAGTTGTGTTGTCTGTTAGAATCAACACCTGCCCTGGAAGAAGTAACTCCTTGAAAGCCATCAATGCAAACTGGACTGCTAACATCTCCTTCATGTTGATATGTAGATGCTGTAGTCTGGCAGGCCACTTGTCTTGTATCCACTTTCCATTTAGATGAGCTCCCCAAGCAGTGTCCGAGGCATCTGTCGTTAAAATCTGACTCGCCTCTGGCCGGGTCACAGAGAGTCCCTTGTTTAGGTGACATTCCTGAGCCCACCACAAGAATTCCTTTTGAAGGCAAGGTATTATTTGAATGACAGTGTCCAAATCTTGGCAGTGCTGTGTCCATACATTTTGAGATACCATTGCAGCTTCCTCATATGCAGTTTGGCATTGGGAAGCACCAGAATACAAGATGCCATGAACCCTAATGCTTGAAGGACTGTCCTTGCAGTCAGCACGGACTGATGAGATAGTTGATGGAAGTAAAGTGACAGACTCTTTTGTTTGTCCGGGGTTAAAAGGCCATCTGGGCTGCTGTATTCAGTCTCACACCCAGAAAGCACATGTCTTGAGAGGGTACTAGACTGGACTTTATTTCGCTCACAGAATACCCTAGGCATCTTAGCACTGCTATGACATATTCCAGATGCTGTAGAAGGTCTTCCTTGTCTTGAGCCAGAATCAGGCAGTCGCCCAAGTAAGGATAGATTTGAATGCCTTGAAGCCTGAAGTAAGCTATCACTGGAGCCAGAACCTTTGTGAATACTCTGGGCAGTAGATAAGCCAAAGGGCAGTGCAGAGAACTGATAATGAAAATCTCCAGTTCGAAACCGCAGATACTTTCTGCAACTTAGCCTTATAGGCACATGAAGGTAAGCTTCCTTGAGATCCAAAGTTACCATCCAGTGATCCTTGCCCAGCAGAGGTAACAGTTGCTGTAACGTCAACATCTTGAACTTGGGAATGTCCAGATAAGTGTTGAGGATAGATAAATCCAAAATTGGTCTCCACGTGTTCCCCTTCTTTGGTACTAGGAACAGGCGAGAATAAAATCCAAGCCCCTTTCTGATACAGGGACTGGCTGAATGGCCCCTATCTGGAGTAACTGAGAAACTTGCTTGTGAGCCTCTTTTCTTTGTGGAGGAGGAACATCTGGCATGCCTTTGAAAGGGGCATTGTGTGGAAATAAAATCTGTAACCGTGATGAATGATATCCAGCACCCATCTGTCTTGAGTGATTAAATCCCAATTTTCTTTGAAAAGAGACAATCTTCCTCCCAAAGGAGCTGCCAGACGAGAATCCACTAGCAGCTGAAAAGGCAGGTCATTGGGTCTGCTTACGAAAGGACTGACCCCTGCCCTCACCAGAAGTCTGAGCAGGTGAACTCTCTGATCTAGGCCTAAATGAACCTTGAGCCCTGCCCCTACCACGTCTAGACCTACCCCTAGACTGGGAACCATAAGCAGGATATGTCCACCCCTTAGCAGGCCAATTTCTACTAAACTTCGGAGGCTGCACCTGCAAAAAATCTTTAACAGTCTGCATAGACTTAGCTTTGTCTTCCATTTTCTTTAAGACTGCTTCCACAGGCGGTCCAAACAACACATCAGACTGTAAAGGAGCATCCAAAATCCGGGTCTTAACATGCTCAGCTAAATTCTGATCCTTCAACCAGGCATGTCTGCGAAGAACAGAACTAGTAGCAGCCACCCTCGAGGAGGCCTGAACAGCATCAAAACCACACTGCAAAGAATGCTTACCCACTTGTTCAGACACATGAACCAAATCCAGCAATTCTTTACACTCAATACCTTCCGCCAAAGCATCCACCTTAGATTTCAATTGTGAAAGGAGATAATTCTGATATTTTAGCATGTGAAACTGACAATTCAATGCCCTCATGGCTAGAGTGGAAGAAGTATACACTTTCTTACCCCACCTATCCAAAGCCCTTGCCTCTTTATCAGAAGGTACAGGATTTTTAACCACAGAAGCTTTAACACCTTTAGGCCCCTGAGAAATAGTTTCTGGGTCCGCCCTAGGACTCTTAAACAAATACTTATGAGCTTCGGGCACCCTATAATACCTATCAGGCTTAACAGGAGCAGGAGGCAAGGAGTCAGGGTTCAGGGAAGCCTCTGCAAAAACATCCTCCACCACATTCAACACAGGAGGAATAGCTAAGGGCCTATGCTGGGGTAAAAACAAGAATTCCCTAAGCCTTTTCCTGGAATCAGAGTAATCCTGGCCTTCCCATTTAAAGTGCTCCCTCATGGAGTGAAGAGTCTCTGAAAAAGAAAAATCCTCAGGAGGAGAAGCTGTAGGAGTGGAATCAGAATAAGTAGGAAACTCTTGTAAGTCTTCCACAGAAGACTCTGAAGCCTGTGAACACTGTTCAAAACTATCAAACTCCTGTTCCACCCTAGGCCTCTTATCAGGCGGGGGCATAGAACCTCTAATTAGAGTAATCAAATCTTCAGCCATTTTAAGCATATGTTTCTTAGGCACAGAGCCCGAAATGCTAGGAGAAGCCCCCACAGAAGCTGAACTTGGCCTACCTCTAAAAGAAGCTTTGGCAACAGAAGGAGAGGCCCTAACTACCTTGGGAAGAGAGGGAAGAACAGTTACCTCAGAAGCCCCCTCAGCCTGGCCTACCTCCTGAGAAGGCACATCCTGTAACAATAAAGTATCTGCCTGAGACTCCACGGAGACTCCTGGCAAAACCTCTGGCTCCACTGAGCCTACTAAAGAACCGACGTCCGGGACTGCCGGTTCCTCACCCCTAGGCTTCACTGTTTTGTCCTTACGCTTCTTGATGAAGCGGCGCCGGAACATCCGACGGCATATTATAATTGCAACGCTTCCAAACACTAACCTAGCACAATCTAGCCTCCTCTTAATAGTGCGCTTGTTAAATCTAGCACAAGAGCGGCAACCAACAACGCCGTGCTCAGGCCCTAAACAAGGTATACACAACGATGATAATCCCTATGCGGTATCTGCTTCCCACAAGAAATACAGTTATTCACTTTTTCTGACATCCGTTAAATACTGAGGCAAGAAAAACCAAAATGTTCCCCAACGGGTTACTTAGCCAACTCTGTTTCGGTCTGAAACTCCGCTCGAAAATCTCAGAACGCCAACCTGCACTCGCAAAATTGCTTCTGCATCGGACCATGCGGCAAAAGACTGAGGATATGACGTCGGTCATGCGCATTAGTACCCTGACGTACTGACGTCAGTCTAATGCGCCCTGACCGACGTCAGCCTTATACTCTGGTATTCGGGCCGACTGGGACGCGGACTATACCCAATAGTCAGGACTGCAGCAATGGAAGACGAAGAACATCTGTACTATGTTCATCGTGCATACAGTTGCAGTCATAACAGATGGGTAGAATCCCAAAGCTAAGTAGAGGTGGTAGGCACTAAGTGGAACTAGGAGGAGCAAGGATGCCCTGCAAGACTGCTGTGGCAAATCCCACTCTAGATTTAGAGTAAAGTGGAAGGTGATGGTGCTTGGAGAAAGTGTGCACTGAACTCCAAGTGGCTGCTTCCAAGATGTCCTTGGTAGGAAGCCCCCCTGAGGAAAGCTGCAGAGGTAGCTGTGGCCCTTGTGCAGTGAGATCTGATGCCTGCAGGTACAGTTTTACCATGAAAAGAGTAACAAAAGCGTATGCAGTGGGCTATCCATTTTGAGAATGTCTGTTTGGAAATAGGCTTCCCTTGAGCTCCTGTAGCATAGGACACAAAGAGTTGCTCTGATTTTCTGAAAGGCTTTGTTCTGTCCAAATAACGGAGCTGTCTGTGAATGTCCAAGGAATGTAGTAGTCTCTCCCCTTTGTTTTGAGGATTAGGGTAAAAGATAGGTAAGTGGATAGCCTGATTCAAGGCTACCCTGGATACTACCTTTGGCATAAAGGATTGGTTCGTAAGGAAACTCTGTCCTGATGGAAAATGATGAAAGGCTGCACAGCCATGAGGGCTTGTAGTTCGGAAACCCTGCGAGCTGAGGTGATAGCCAGCAGGAAGGCTGTTTTCCGGGACAAATATTGCAGTTCTGTTGAAGCAGCTGGCTCAAAAGGAGGCAAGGTCAGTTTTTCTAGAATGAAATTGCGGTCCCAAGCAGGTACTGGTTGTTTCCTTGGGGGTTTTATATTCTTAGCCCCTCTGAGGAACTGTCTTAAGAGGGGGTGAGAGAATAAAGGAGGATCAGTGTTGTATTCTGCAGAAATGGCTGAGGCATGGATTTTGATGGAGGAGAATGAAAGTCCTCTGCTTAGCATCTCAGCTAGGTACTGTAATATTTGAGGTAAATTCAGTATTCCAGGATTCAGGCCCTTTTTCTCATTCCAGGCACAAAACCATTTCCATTTTGCGGAGTAGGCTTTTCTAGTAGAAGGTCTTCTGGCCTCCAAAATGACATCCTACACCTCCTTGGAGAGTAGGGTCTGTTGTGATTTTAAGGAATTTTCCATGCGGCTAGATTAAGTGTTTTCAGCTGACTGTGAAGAGTTTTGAAGTTGTGCCGAGTCAGTAGAAGAGGCATTAGAGGCAGGATCCATGGTGGGGAATGCGTCAGGCTCCTCAGGAGTGGGTACCAGTGTTGTCTTGGCCAGTCTGGAGCAATGAGAATCATCTTTGGTCTGTCTGCTCTGGTTTTTAATAGAACTTTGGGCAGCAGAGGAAGAGGTGGAAAGGCATAAACTGTCATTGTTGTCCAACTGAAAGAGAGTGCATCCACTTTCCAGACCTGTGGATGAAAGGTCCTGGAGCAGAATTTTGCCAATTGGCGATTTCTGTTGGAGGCAAAGAGATCTATGTCTGGCCTTCCCCATGCTTGAATTATCTTTGAAAAAACTTGAGGATGCAACCTCCATTCGTGTGGATCTGTCATATTTCTGCTTAGGTTGTCTGCCAGCGTGTTTTCCTTGCCTGGCAGGAACTGTGCTTGAAGCTCGATTTGTAATGGCTAGCCTGCATAGGGGGTATGAATGGGTTCCTCCCTGTTTGTTTATGTACCACATTACTGTGGTGTTGTCTGTCTTTATCAATAGCTGGCCTGGATGCAGTAGGTCTTTGAAAGCTATAATAGCATTTATTACCGCTAGCATTTCCTTTTGATTGAGGTGTAGGTGCTTTTCTTTTTGGGACCATTTGTCCTGAATGCACCGATCTGTCATGTGCGCCCCCCAGGCGTAATCAGAGGCGTCTGTTGTGATGACTTGATTTGCTTGAGGCTTGTAGAATGGGAGACCTGTGTTTCTTTGGCATGCTTGAGCCCACCACAGAAATTCCTTTTGAAGACATGGAATCAGTGGTATTATTGTTTCCAAACTGTGGCTGTGTTGAGACCATAGGTTTTTTAGGTACCATTGAAGTTTCCTCATATGCAGCTTTGCACATGGGATTAGTAGGATGCAAGATGCAAGATGCCATGAATCTCAGAGCCTGCAGGATTTTCCTTGCAGTCAGCCTAGTGAAAGTTACCAGTTTTCAGAAGTATTTAGTTAGTTGCCCTTGTTTCTCTGGCGTGAGGTAGGCCATCTGGGTGTTTGTATCCAAGTTGGTACCCAGGAAAATTATTGTTTGAGAGGGTATTGGCCTTGATTTCTTTTTGTTGACTGTGTATCCCAGAGAATTCAACAACATTATTACAAACGCCATATGTTTCAGAAGTATGTACTTGCTGTATGCTTGGATTAGGCAGTCGTCCAAATATGGGCATATTTGTATCCTTTGAAGTCTCCAGTACGCAATTACTGATGCTAGGCATTTCGTGAACATACTGGGTGCAGTAGATAAGCCAAAGGGCAATGCAGAGAATTGATAATGTGTTGAAACTGCAAGAAATCTGAGGTATCTTCTGCAATCTTGTCTGATTGGGACATGCAGGTATGCCTCCTTGAGGTCCAATGTTACCAGCCAAGACTCCTTGCCCAGCATGGGAAGAAGCTGCTGTAATGTGAGCATCTTCAATTTTGGCACGAGTAAAATGTGTTTAGGATGGATAGGTCCAAAATAGGTCTCCAATCTTTGCCCTTCCTTGGTACCAGGAATAGTCTGGAATAAAAACCTTGACCCTGTTCTTGTGCAGGTACCTCTTGAATAGCTTTCATGTCCATGATCTGAAATTTGTTTTTGTGCCTCTGCCCTTTGATTGTGTGGCAGGTTTGGCATGCCTCTCATTTTTGGAAGGGTGTGAAAGTGGAATCTTTAGCCTCTGTCTATAATGTCCAGGATCCATTTGTCTTTTGTGACAATATGCCAATTTTTCAAAAATAATGCCAGTTTTCTGCCTAAAGGTGCTGCCATTTGAGCCTTGCTTGGCATGCAAAGGGGAAAGTCATTGGTTCTGCTTTCTGAATGGCTGTGAACTATCCTCACCACCTCTGTGCAGGTGCTTGCCATTGTCTGCCTCTAAACGATCCTTGAGATTGCCCTCTACCCCTCGGGCGCCTGTATCTACCTCTCTGGGGTCTGTCCGTGGCTGGAAAGGACCAATTTTTTGAAGGCCAATTTCTACTGAAACGTGGAGGTTGTACCTGTAGGAAATCCTTCACTGTTTGCATTGATTTTGCCTTTTCTTCCATTTTCTTTAATACCTCCTCAGCTTTAACACCAAACAATACATCTTTTCGCAGAGGTGCATCCAGTAATTTAGCTTTAACATGATCTGGTAAGGTTTGCTCTTTGAGCCAAGCATGTCTACGTATGACTGATCCTGTAACAGCAGCTCTACATGAGGCCTCTAAAGCATCAAAGGTATGTTTACCCACTTGTTCTGCATTATGTAACAAATCCTGCAACTCCTTCAAGTCTGGTTGTTCAGGTTGTGACATTTTGCTTTTCAACTGTGAGAACAGAAACTGTTGGTACTTTAACATATGGAACTGACAGTTTAATGCCCTCATGGTTAAGGTGGCCGAAGTGTATACCTTCTTCCTCCACCTTTCTAAAGCTCTGGAATCTCTCTCTGAAGGTAATGGATTTTTAGCAGTGGAGGCCTTAATTCCCTTGGGACCCTGTGAAATAGTTTCTGGGTCAGCCGCATGGCTTTTGTATAGGAATTGGTGTGAATTGGGAACCTGGTAATACCGGTCAGGCTTGACTGGAACTGGAGGTAAAGAATCTGGGTTAAGGCAGGCCTCTGAATACACATCTAGTATGTCTAAGACAGGAGGTATATTAGCCAGAGGCCTGTGCTGAGGGAGCAAGAGGAAATCCCCAAGCCTTTTCTTGGAGTCTGAGTACTCTTGGCCTTCCCAGTGGAAGTGTTCCCTCAAGGTATGTAAGGTTTCCCCAAAAGAGTAATCCTCAGGGGGGAGACAGAGGGAATGGACTCCTCTGCATCAGAATCTTCAAAAGGGGAGTATGAATGTTCCTGGTCTTCAGAATGTTCTGAAATAATGGAGGCCTGGTCCGAGGAAGGGGATTCTTCCTCCACTCTGGGCCTTTTGTCCGGAGGGGGTTGAGAACCCCTGATAAGAGTAATCAAATCCTCAGCCATTTTGAGCATCTGCTTTTTAGGCATGGGGCCTTGAGAGGGGCCCTGTGGAGCTTGTCTTTTAGTATGCATGGCTGCTTTAGACTTAGTGAAAGCCTTGATGGAAAAAGAAGAAGGTCTGAAGACACCTTGAGAGGTGGCAGGCCTGTCAAAACTCCGAGTTTCACTACCAAAAAGCAAATAAAACACCTTCACAGACTGAAAACCACAAAAACGAGCGCCAGCAACCAAATCCAAGGCAGACAAAGCTTAATAGATAATGTAAGCACCAAAAACGCTTTCGGAGAGCTCAGTGTCCCTCCTTCCTCAGACAAATTTTAAAACCAGCTTGCAATCACATTTATACCATTTAACATCAATTAAGTAATCAAACAATTTTAATTAAATACATTAAATCAATGGTAAGCATATAAAACTAGCTTACTTCCACAATGAGTAAAGAAGTCAGTATTGCCACACTCTGTTCCTCATCCTTGCCATAAAATAGTGTGTGCAAAAGAATGCATATAAAATTGTGGGCATGCACGCACTAAACCATTCATAATTCATTCTTAATATTAAGATATAAATGTATATAAATATAACTATAAATATAATTATGTATAAATATATGTAAATATACCCCCACCCTACACACACACACACACACACACACACACACACACACACACACACACACACACACACACACACACACACACACACACACACACACACACACACACACACACACACACACACACACACTCAAACTAAGAACAACCTTAAAATATTAAAATCTTTAAAATGAACAGTAGAACATACTTGATAGCAGGAATAAATGCAGAAAAAAAACTTGCTTTTAACACCATGAACTCTGTTAAACAATAAGACCACATTAAAAAATAAAAGCAAGCATTCTTCTTAACATTATGCATATACAGCAACTAATTAAATTCCACACATAAAAAGTGGGGCTACCTTTTCAAAGATAACAATTTCAAAACACAAGAGATGGAAACATATTCATTTAAACCTGGGTGCATATAAGCCCCAGTAAACTCCGAGTTTCACCGCCAAGAGTGGCTTCGGTATCTGTAGTCGGGGTGTGGGCCAAAGAGCCTGCGACCTCGGGCACTGAAGACACCGCCAATGAAGTGTCATCGGTAGTCAGGGGCTGCGTAGGTGCCTCACTGACAACCGGACCACCTGTGGTCGGCTTTGGCGTGGGGTCGGTAGAAGTCGTGGACATCGTATGTCGGTCCTTATCTTTGCATCTTTTACTCAAAACTGGAGTCGGAGTATCCGACGACATAATGTAATTAAACTTTTTGCCAAAATAGTGTTGGGCGAACTCTGCCAGACGCTTAAAAGTGCGTCTGTTGAATGTAGCACAAAAACGACAGGCCGAGATGTCGTGGTCTGGGCCTAAGCAAGGAATGCAGAGGGAATGAAAATCCTTATGCGGTATTTTCTTCCCACATGAAATGCAATTATTAACTTTGTCTGACATCGGTCTGAGGAAAGAAAAGTTTCCCCAACGGGGTACTTAGCTTTCAAGAAGACTTTGGTTGAAAAATATTCGTAATCTCAGGAGCTGGCCAACCGGCACTTGCGAACTGCTTCTGCTTCGGGCACCGCGTGGCAAGAAAGACCAAAGAAAATGGCGTCAGCTGGTTCTTTTATACCCCTGTCGCACTGACGTCAGGGAAGAAGTGACGACATCAGACGCCGGACCTAGACTTTGGAATTCGGCCGACCGAGGACCCGCCTGACGGCAGGAAAACCCATCCGTTATGACTGCAGCTGTATGCACGATGAACATCTGGGTAATGCAAAAAGCCTGCTTTGAAGCTGAGATGTGTTCTGCAAAATTCGCCGATTGGGATATGCAATTAAGCCTCTTTTAAGTCTAGAGTTAACAACCAGGCATCCTTGCCCAGCATAAGCAATAACTGTTGTACAGTCAGCATCTTGAATTTTGGAATGTCCAGGAAAGTATTTAGAATGGATAAGTCCAGAATTGAAAGCCATGATTGGTCTTTTCTGGGTACCAGGAAAATTTTTGAATAAAAACCTTGTCCTTTTTCCTTTTCTGGTACTGGTTGAACAGCCCCCATATCCATGAGGGAAAGTAGTTGTTTCTGGGCCTCTGCCCACTGATTTGGAGGCAGATCTGGTCATCAGTTTGGAATTGGCAATGTGTGGAAATGAAATCTGTATCCCTGGGATACTATATTTAAGACCCACTTGTCCTGGGTAATTAGATGCCAATTTTGTGCATGAAGTGCTATTTTTCCCCCCAAATGGGGCTGCCAAAAGATAAGTGCTTGGAAATGGCAGAGGAAAGTCATTGAGATTGTTTACCGTAGGGGGGGGGGGGCTTGCTACTTCCAGATTTGGAGGTGGAGGCACCCCATTGTTTTGTTCTGTAAGTTCCTTGTGACTGAAACCTGGAGCCTTTGGAGTGTATGGGTTTGACCTGAGCGGCTCTGTTGGGTACTGGAAAGGACCAATTCTTAGTAGGCAAAAGTGCCTACTGAACCTGGGTGGCTGCACTTGTAAGAAATCTTTTACAGTTTGCATAGATTTAGCTTGGTCTTCAATCTTTTTCAAAACTTCTTCTGCCTTATTACCAAATAGACTGTCCTGTTGTAAAGGAGCATCCAACAATTTTGCTTTAACATGTTCAGGCAGATTTTGCTCCTTGAGCCAACCATGCCTTCTTATCACAGATCCAGTTACGGCGGCCCTGCAAGAGGCCTCCAAGGAATCAAAACCACATTGCAAAGTATGCTTTCCAACTTGTTCAGCTGAATGCAATAAATCCTGTAACTCTATTTCCCACACAGTCAGAAATCAACATAAGTTTCCGTTTCAGTAAGCCCATGACATGCTGCTGATATTTAAGCATATGAAATTGACAGTTTAAAGCCCTGATAGCCAGGGTTGCAGACGTGTAAACCTTCTTACCCCATCTATCCAGCGCCCTGGAGTCTCTATCAGAAGGGATAGGATTTTTAGCAGAAGAAGCCTCAACACCCTTGGGACCATGAGAAATTGTTTCAGGATCAGAAGTCGGGTTTTTTAACAAGAAACTTGTGGAAGTCAGGAACCCTGTACTATGTCTGGCTTACTAGCAGCCGGAGGCAGGGAATCAGGAGCCATGCTGGATTCTGAGAAAACATCAACAACAATGTCTAAAACAAGAGGTATAGCCAAGGGTCTATGCTGAGGAAGAAGGAAATCCCCAAGCCTCTTTTTGGAGTCTGAAAAATCCTGACTCTCCCAATGAAAATGCTCCCTTAAGGTATGCAAAGTTTCTCCAAAAGAAAAATCCTCAGGAGGAGAAGCAGAAGGGATGGATTCTTCTGCATCAGAGTCCTCATAAAGGGGAATAGAAAATTCCTGATCAGAAGAAATGGAAACCTGATCTGAAGATTTATAATCAGTGCCTTGCCTAGGCCTCTTAGCAGGAGGTGGTTGGGAACCCCTGATCAAGGTAATTAATTCTTAGCCATTTTGATCATTTGCGTTTTAGGCATAGGGGCCTGAACACATGGCCCATGCATTGGTTTTTTAGTCATAGAAGTTGGTTTTGGCCTCGTTTTTGATGGTGTCGGTTTAATATACAAATCTTTAGGCCTGAAAACACCCTCAGAAGCCAGTGCCTGCTCAGTGGCACTGGACCCATCTAAGGGAGAGACATCCGCTGGTTCAATACCTGAAGTGTCTCGCGGCACACTGGACTCCAAATGGATCTCGGTAGAAGCCTGGGAATCAAAAGTGCGAAAGCGCCAGAGTACTGGCGAACTGGTGACTGGCTTAGGAGAAGCTTCGTCGGTTTTGGACCTAGACAGTCTCTGTCTTTTTCTTTGTTTTTTGTGAATTCCGGTAGTCGGAATGCTAACGGACATTTCTGGATAGTTAAATCTTGAGCCAAAAATATTTAGAAGCAAAAATATACCGCGGCACGTTATGCTCAGGGCCTAGGCAAGGAATACAGTACAAATGAAAATCCTTATGAGGTATTTGCTTCCCACAAGTAATACAATTATTAACTTTTACTGACATTGGTAAGGAGCAAGAAAAAGTTTCCCCAACAGGGTACTTAGCTTTAGGTTGAAGACTTCGGTTCTGAAACTCAAAAATGAAAATTTCAGGAGTCGGCCGACCGGCACTTGCGAACTGCTTCTGCACCGCGCGGCAAGAAAGACAGATTAAAATGGCGTTGGCTGCATGTTTTATATCCCTGACAATCTGAAGGCAACTGACGCAAGACCCAAGACTTTGTTATTCAGGCCGACTGAGGGCAACCTGCCAGCAGATTAAACAAATGTAATGACTACACCAGTGAAACACGAACATCTGGCAATGCAATAGCCTGCTTTGAAGTGGAGGTATCTTCTGCAAGATTCCCTGACTGGGAAATGCAGGCAAGCCTCTTTTTATGTCTAGAGTTACCAACCACGCATCTTTGCCTAGGATAGGAAGTAACTGTTGAAAAGTCAGCATCTTGAATTTTGGAATGTCCAGAAATGTGGTTAGAGTAGGGAAGTCCAGAATTGGACGCCATGATTTGTCTTTCCTGGGTACCAGGAAAAGTCTTGAATAGAAACCTTGTCCCTTTTCCTCTTCGGGGACTGGCTGAATAGCTCCCATGTTCATGAGACAGTACTTGCCTTCTGGGCCTCTGCCCACTGATTTGGGGGCAGGTCTGGCCATCAGTTTGGTATTGGCAACGTGTGGAAATGAAATCTGTATCCCTGGGATACTATATTTAAAACCCATTTGTCCTGGGTTATAAGTTGCCAGTTTCTTACATGAAGTGCCAGTTTTCCGCCAAAGGGGTGGCTGAAAGTTAAGTGTAGAGGGAAGTCATTGAGACTGCTTACCATAGGGAGGTGCCTTGTTGCTTCCATATTTGGAGGAGGAGGCACCCCATTGTTTTGATCTAAAAGTCCCTTGTGACTGAAATCTGGAGCCTTTGGAATGTCTGGATTTGACTTGAGTGGCTCTCGAAGGAACTGGAAAGGACCAGTTCTTAGTAGGCCAGTGCCTACTAAATCTTGGAGGTTGCACTTGTAAGAAATCTTTCACAGTTTGCATAGATTTAGCTTTACCTTCCATCTTTTTTAAAACTTCTTCAGCCTTATTACCAAAGATGGTCCTGTTGTAAAGGAGCATCCAACAATTTGGCTTTAACGTGATCAGGCAGAGTTTGCTCTTTGAGCCAAGCATGTCTTCTTAGCACAGAGCCAATTACAGCAGCCCTGCAAGAGGCCACCAAAGAATCAAAACCACATTGCAAATTATGTTTACCAACTTGTTCAGCTGAATGCAATAAATCTTGTAAATCTATTTTCCACACAGTCAGAAATTGACATAATTTTCTGCTTATGCAGTCCCATGATATGCTGCTGGTATTTAAACATGAAATTGACAGTTTAAAGCCCGGACTGCCAAGGTTGCAGAAGTATATACCCTTCTTACCCCATCTATCCAGCGCCCTGGAATCTCTATCAGAAGGGGTAGGATGTTTAGCAGTAGAGGCCTTAAATGCCCTTGGGACCCTGAGAAATAGTTTCAGGATCTGCAATAGGATTTTTGAAGAGGAATTTGTGGGAGTCAGGAACCCTGTAGTATCTGTCTGGCTTACAAGGATACGGAGGCAGAGAATCAGGAGCCATACTAGACTCTGAAAAAAACATCAACAATGTCTAGGACAGGAGGTATAGCCAAAGGCCTAGGTTGAGGAAGAAGAAGAAAATCCCCAAGACTCTTTTTAGATTCAGAGAAATCCTGACTTTCCCAGTGGAAATGTTCCCCGTAAGGCATGTAAAGTTTCCCCAAAAGAAAAATGCTCAAGGGGAGAAGCAGAAGGAATGGAGTCTTCTGCATCAGAGTCCTCATAAGTAGGTACAGTCAAATCCTGTTCATTAGAAGAAACAGAAGAAATACAATCCTGTTCTGAAGATTCATAATCAATGCCTTGCCTAGGCCTCTTAGAAGGGGGGGGGGGGGTTGGCTACCCCTGATCAGAGTAATTTCAGCCATTTTGATAATTTGTATTTTAGGCATAGGGGCCTGCACACGTAGCCCAAGCATCATTTTTTTTAGACATAGATGTAGATTTTGGCCTTAGTTTTGAAGATGGCGTTGATTTAATATGCAAATCTGTAGGCCTGAAAACACCATCAGAAGCCGGTGCCTGCACAGCGGCTCCCAGACCCATCTAAGGTAGAGACATCTGCGGGTTCAATAATTGAAGCATCTTGTGGCATACCGGACTCCAAATGGGTCTCAGTAGAGGCCTGTGAATCAAAAGTAGCGGGTATCAGGGGCTGCGAAAGTGATTCACTGAGTACCGGCGAACTAGCGGCTGGCTTAGGAGAAGCTGTGTCAGTTTTGGACCTCGACGGTCTGTCTTGTCTTTTTCTTTGCGTTTTTTTAGGTATTCTGGTAGTTAGATTGGTAACCAAAGACATTTTTGGATAGTTAAATTGAGCCGAAATATTTAGAAGCAAAGATATACTGACATTTAATAGTGCGTTGATTAAATTTAGCACAAAACTGACAGCAAGGCACGTTGTGATCACGGCCTAGGCAAGGAATACAGTACAAATGAAAATCCTTATGAGGTATTTGCTTCCCCACAAATAATGCAATTATTAACTTTTACTGACATCGGTAAGGAGCAAGAAAAAGTTTCCCCAATGGGGTACTTAGCTTTTTAGTTGAAGACATCAGTTCTGAAACTCTAAAACGAAAATTTCAGGAGTCGGCCGACCGGCACTTGCGAAATGCTTCTGCTTCGGGCACCGCATGGCAAGAAAGACTGATGTAATGGCGTCGGCTGCATGTTTTATACCCCTGACAACCTGACGTCATGGAAGAAGGGACAGCAACAGACGCAGGACCCAAGACTTTGTTAATCAGGCCGACTGAGGGCAACCTGCCAGCAGATTACCCAAATGTAATGACTGCGACAGTGAAACACGAAGAACATCTTTCTCTTTGTGAGGGGACTGCTGGAAACCAGCTGAGTATAGTAGAGGGGCAGGAAGCTCTGCTTTTCTGGTGATAGGAAGGCTATTTGAGATGCTGTGTCCAGCAGTGCTCCCAGGAAAATTATCCGCCTGGAAGGAGTCTGCTTTGATTTCTTTTCGTTGATGGTGAACCCTAAGGAGGTTAGGATGGTTTTAACAAAGAGGAGGTCTTGGAGCAGCTTTTCTTTGCACTCTGCCTGAATGAGGCAGTCATTCAGATAAGGGTAGATCTGAATATTTCTCTGTCTGCAAAATGCAATGGCCTGGGTTAAGCATTTGGTGAATACCCTGAGTGCAGTAGATAAGACAAAGGGTAGTGCAGAGAACTGAAAGTGTTGTGAGCCTGCCCTGAAGCGCAGGAATTTCCTGCAGGATTCCCTTATGGGGATGTGGAGGTAGGCATCTTTTAGGTCTAGGGTCACTAACCAGGCATTTTTGTCAGCATAGGCAGCAGCAGCTGCAAAGTTAACATTTTGTATTTGGGAACCACCACGGAGGTGTTCAGAATGGATAGATCCAGGATGGGGTGCCAAGTGCCCACTTTTCTGGGAACAAGGAATAGTCTGGAATAAAAGCCTTTGCCAGTTTGGTCTGCGGGAACAGGCTCTACTACCCCTTGGGATATGAGAATTTGGACTTGTTATAATGCCTCTGCCCATTAATTGGGAGGTAAGTCTGGGTACCCTCTTGGAATTGGGAGTTCGTTGAAAGAGAATTTGTATCCCTGAAAAATGATCTTTAAGACCCATGGTCTTTGGTTAAAAAAAGCCAATTTTCTTTGCAGAAGGACAGCCTTCCTCCTAGGTTTTGGTGAGTGAAAGGAGGACAGTGGGGGGACAGGGAGTGATTGAGAAGATTTGCCATAGAAGGGTTGCTTAGAAAGTACAGTTTTGTACCTACCATAAATGTAGATGTTCGAAGATCCACATTGCTGCAGTCCTTACACTTGGGTAGTCCGCTGTCCTCGGTCGGCCCGAATATCAAAGTATTAGGCTGACGTCGGTCAAGGCGCTTAAGACTGACATCAGGACGTCAGGGTACAAATGCGCATGACCGACGTCATATCCTCAGTCTTTTCTTGCCCCAGATGTCAGAAGACCCTAAACAGAAAGGTCAAAACCAAAAGACAGCAAAAAACAACCAACCACCCTTGCACTAATCACATGAACAATATATACCATATGTACAATATTTACAACCCAAACCACACAACCGCCTCTAACAACAGAGGGGAAGGAGGGAGGGTAAATTGGACTGCAGCAATGTGGATCTTCGAACATCTACATTTATGGTAGGTACAAAACTGTACTATGTTCTTCATCTCACATTGCTGCAGTCCTTACACTTGGGTAGAATCCCAAAGCAGAGGTAAGGGAGGATGGTAAAACTATAAAGTAGTAGGAGCTGCCAAAATGCCCTGTAAAATAGCAGTGGCAAACCCAGCCCTAGATTTAGAGTAAAGTGGAAGGTGGTAATGCTTAGAGAAAGTATGCACTGAACTCCAAGTAGCTGCCTCCAAAATATCTTTAGTTGCCACCCCCCTTAAAAAAGCTGTGGAAGTGGCAGTAGCTCTAGTGGAATGAGGCCTAATCCCAGCTGGAACCTCCTTACCATGATGGGAATAACAGAAAGCAATACAAAACCCAAGCCACTTAGAAATAGTTTGTTTTGACACAGGCTTGCCCTGAGAACCCAAAGCAAAAGAAACAAACAACTGCTGAGACTGCCTGAACCCTTTAGTTCTGCTCAAATAATATCGAACTGCCTGTGTATATCCAAGGTGTGCAAAATCTTTTCCCCTTTATTTTGGGGATTTGCATAAAAAGTAGGCAAATGAATAGTTTGGTTTAAAGCCACACTAGAAACCACCTTAGGCATAAAGGAAGGATCAGTACGTAAAGATACCCTATCCTTATGGAAAATTAAGAAAGGCTCAACTGCCATAAGGGCCTGTAATTCAGAAACCCTTCTCGCAGAGGTAATGGCCAACAAAAAAGCAGTCTTCCATGATAAATATTTCAACTCGGCAGTAGCTGCAGGCTCAAAAGGTTGTAGAGTGAGTTTCTCCAACACAAAATTGAGATCCCAAGCAGGAGTAGGAGCTCTACGCTGGGTCTTATATTCTTTGCCCCTCTAAGGAATTGCTTAAACAAAGGATGAGAAAACAATGGTGGATCACAGTCATAGTGAGCAGAAATTGCTGCAGCATGAATCTTAATAGAAGAGAAGGACAATCCTTTGTCCAGTAACTCAGCAAGATATTGAAGAGCCACACTTAAATTAGGCTTAGCAACATCAAATTCCTTTGCTGCACTCCAAAATAAAAATCTCTTCCATTTATCTGCGTATACTTTCCTTGTACTAGGCCTTCTGGCCTCCAAAATAACATTCAAAACTTGCTGCGGAAGCTGAGACCCTCCAGGGTTTAAAACAGAATATGCCAGGCTGTTAGGTGCAGAGAGTGAAGTTTGACATTGAGTAAATGACTGTTCTCTTGAGACAGCAGGTGTGGAATCAAAGGCAAAGGCCATGGAGGCTCCCGAACCAGACTTCTCAGTAATGGGTACCAGTGCTGTCGAGGCCAATCTGGAGCTATTAGAATCATCTTTGGCTTGTCCTGTCTGACCTTTAGGAGTACCTTTGGGAGGAGAGGCAGAGGTGGAAAGGCATACACATGAAGATTGCTCCAATGGAAAGAAAGAGCATCCACTTTCCAAGCTGTGGGATGAAACCTTTTTGTGCAAAACTTTGGCAGCTGGTAGTTTAGTGGAGAAGCGAACAGATCTAGGTCTGGAGTTCCCCATAACACTGTCAATTTCTGAAATACATGAGGATCCAATTTCCACTCGTGGGGATCCATAATTCGTCTGCTCAACACATCTGCTAAGAAGTTCTGTGCTCCCGGCAGAAACCTTGCCTGAAGATTGAGCTGTAAACTGAGAGCAGTCTCCCACAAAATCATTGCTTGCCTGCATAGAGGATAAGAATGTGTTCCCCCTTGCTTGTTGATGTACCACATGACAGTTGTGTTGTCTGTTAGAACCAACACCTGCCCTGGAAGAAGTAAGTCCTTGAAAGCTATTAATGCAAATTGGACTGCTAACATCTCCTTCAAGTTGATATGTAGATGTTGTAGTCTGGCAAGCCACGTGTCTTGTATCCACTTTCCATTTAGATGAGCTCCCCAAGCTTTGTCTGAGGCATCTGTCGTTAGAATCTGACTCGCCTCTGGCCGGGTCACAGAGAGTCCCTTGTTTAGGTGACATTCCTGAGCCCACCACAAAATTCCTTTTGAATGCAAGGTATTATCTGAATGACAGTGTCCATATCTTGGCAGTGCTGTGTCCATACATTTTTGAGATACCATTGTAGCTTCCTCATATGCAGTTTGGCATTGGGAAGCACCAGAATACAAGATGCCATGAACCCCAAGGCTTGAAGGACTGTCCTTTCAGTCAGCCTGGACTGATGAGACAATTGATGGAAGTAAAGGGAAAGATTCTTTTGTTTGTCCGGGGTCAAAAAGGCCATCTGGGATGCTGTATTCAGTCTCACACCCAGAAAGCACATGTCTTGAGAGGGTACTAGACTGGACTTTATTTCGTTCACAGAATACCCCAGGCATCTTAGCACTGCTATCACGTATTGCAAATGATGAAGAAGCTCGTCCTCCTTTGGCCAGAATCAGGCAATCGTCCAAATAAGGATAGATCTGTATTCCTTTTAGCCTGAAGAAAGCTATCACTGGAGCCAGAACCTTTGTGAACACTCTGTGCGCAGTAGATAAGCCAAAGGGCAATGCAGAGAACTGATAATGAGAAGTCCCAGCTCGAAAACGCAGATACTTCCTGCAACTTAGCCTGATAGGAACATGAAGGTAAGCTTCCTTGAGATCCAGGGTCACCATCCAGTGATCTTTGCCCAGCAGAGGTAAAAGCTGTTGTAACGTCAACATTTTGAACTTGGGAATGTCCAGATAAGTGTTGAGGATAGATAAATCCAAAATTGGTCTCCACGTGTTCCCCTTCTTTGGTACTAGGAACAGGCGAGAATAAAATCCTAGGCCTACTTCTGGCAGAGGGACCGGCTGTATGGCCCCTATTTGCAGCAGCAGAGAAATTTGTTTGTGAGCCTCTATTCTTTGCTGAGGAGGAACGTCTGGCATGCCTTTGAAAGGAGGCAAGGTATGGAAATAAAACCTGTAACCTTGGTGTATAATATCCAATACCCATCTGTCCTGGGTAATTAAACTCCAATTTTCTTTGAAGAGTGCCAACCTTCCTCCCAAAGGTGCTGCCAGACAAGAAGGCTCTGGCAGCTGAAAAGGTAGGTCATTGGGCCTGTTTACGAAAGGACTGGCCCCTGCCCTCACCCGAAGACTGTGCAGGTGAACTCCCTGTTCTAGGTCTGAAAGAGCCCTGAGCTCTACCCCTACCACGTCTAGATCTTCCCCTAGACTGTGAATCATAAGAAGGGTACGTCCACCCATTAGAAGGCCAATTCCTACTAAACTTCGGAGGCTGAACTTGCAAAAAATCTTTAACGGTCTGCATAGACTTAGCCTTGTCTTCCATTTTCTTTAAAACTGCCTCCACAGGTGAACCAAACAATACATCAGACTGTAAAGGAGCATATAAAATCCTTGTCTTAACATGGTCAGATAAGTTCTGATCCCTCAGCCAGGCGTGCCTACGAAGAACAGACCCAGTGGCAGCCACCCTAGACGAGGCCTGTACAGCATCAAATCCACATTGTAAAGAATGCCTACCCACCTGTTCAGAAACATGTACCAAATCTTGTAATTCTTTACACTCAATGCCTTCCGCCAGAGCATCTACCTTAGACTTCAATTGAGAAAGAAGATAGTTTTGATATTTCAACATGTGAAACTGGCAATTCAAAGCCCTCATAGCTAAGGTGGAAGAAGTACAGACTTTCTTTCCCCATCTATCCAAAGCTCTGGCCTCTTTATCTGGAGGAACCGGATTTTTTACCACAGAGACCTTGACACCCTTAGGTCCCTGACTAATTGTTTCTGGGTCCGCCCTAGGACTCTTATACAGATATTTATGAGCTTCAGGCACCCTGTAATACCTGTCCGGTTTAACAGGAGCAGGAGGCAAAGAATCAGGATTAAGTGAAGCCTCTGCAAACACATCTTCCACAACATCCAGAACAGGAGGAATAGCCAAAGGCCTATGCTGGGGTAAAAGCAAAAATTCCCTAAGCCTTTTCCTGGAATCAGAGAAGTCCTGACCTTCCCACTTAAAATGTTCCCTCATAGAATGAAGAGTCTCTGAAAAAGAAAAATCCTCTGGAGGAGAAGCAGAAGGAGTCGAATCATCCACATCAGAATCAGAATAAGGAGAATACTCCTGCAAGTCTTCAGCCGAAGACTCTGAAACATCCGAAACCTGCTCAAAACTCCCCAACTCTGGTTCCACCCTAGGCCTCTTATCAGGAGGGGGCAAAGAACCTCTAATCAAAGTAATTAAATCTTCTGCCATTTTGAGCATGTGCTTCTTGGGCACAGATCCTGAAGAAAGTACAGTTTTGTACCTACCATAAATGTAGATGTTCGAAGATCCACATTGCTGCAGTCCTAACACTTGGGTAATCCGCTGTCCCAGTCGGCCCGAATACCAAAGTATAAGGCTGACGTCGGTCAGGGCGCATTAGTCTGACGTCAGGGTACAAATGCGCATGACCGACGTCATATCCTCAGTCTTTTCTTGCCCCAGATGTCAGAAGACCCTAAAAAGATAAGGCCAAAACCAAAAAACACCAAACACTCCTGTACCAAATATATATACAATATATACAATTTACAAAAGTACAACCCCACCCACACAACCACCCCTAAACACAGAGGGAAGGAGGGAGGGTAATTGGACTGCAGCAATGTGGATCTTGAACATCTACATTTATGGTAGGTACAAAACTGTACTATGTTCTTCATCCCACATTGCTGCAGTCCTAACACTTGGGTAGAATCCCAAAGCAGAGGTAAGGGAGGCTGGCAAATCATAAAGAAGCTGGAGCTGTCAACATGCCCTGCAAAATAGCCGTGGCAAAACCAGCCCTAGATTTAGAGTAGAGAGGAAGGTGGTAATGCTTAGAGAAAGTATGCACTGAACTCCAAGTAGCTGCCTCCAAAATATCCTTAGTTGCCACCCCCTTAGAAATGCTGTTGAAGTGGCAGTAGCCCTAGTGGAATGAGGCCTAATCCCAGCTGGAATCTCCTTGCCATGATGGGAATAACAAAATGCAATGCAAAACCCAATACACTTAGAAATAGTTTGTTTTGACACAGGCTTGCCCTGAGAACTCAAAGCAAAGGAAACAAACAACTGCTGAGACTGCCTAAAATCCCTAGTCCTGCTTAAATAATAACGCAACTGCCTGTGTACATCTAAAGTGTGCAAAATCTTTTCCCCCTTATTTTGGGGATCTGCATAAAAAGTGGGCAAATGAATAGTTTGGTTTAAAGCCACACTAGAGACCACCTTAGGCATAAAGGAAGGATTAGTACGTAATGATACCCTATCCTTATGGAAAATCAAAAAAGGCTCAACCGCCATAAGGGCCTGCAATTCAGAAACCCTTCTTGCAGAAGTAATGGCCAACAAAAGCAGTCTTCCATGACAAGTATTTCAATTCAGCAGTAGCCGAGGCTCAAAAGGTTGTAGAGCAAGTTTCTCCAACACAAAATTGAGGTCCCAAGCAGGAGTAGGAGCTCTCATTGGGGTCTTATATTCTTTGCCCTCTAAGAAATTGCTTAAACAAAGGATGAGAAAACAATGGTGGGTCACAATCATAGTGAGCTGAAATTGCTGCAGCATGAATCTTAATGGAAGAGAAAGACAAACCTTTGTCCAATAACTCAGTAAGATATTGAAGAGCCACACTCAAATTAGGCTCAGAAACCTCCAAATCCTTTGCTGCACTCCAAAATAAAAATCTCTTCCATTTGTCTGCATACACTTTCCTTGTACTAGGTCTCCTGGCTTCCATAATCACATTCAAAACTTGTTGAGGAAGTTGAGACCTGCTGTGGTTCAAAACAGAATATGCCAGGCTGTTAGATGAAGAGAGTGAAGCTTGACATTGAGTAGATGACCGTCCCTCTGAGACAATAGGTGTGGAATCAAAGGTAAAGGCCATGGAGGCTTCCTTACCAGACTCCACAGTAATGGGTACCAGTGTTGTCGAGGCCAATCTGGAGCTATTAAAATCATCCTTGGCTTGTCTTGTCTGACCTTTAGGAGTACCTTTGGGAGGAGAGGCAGAGGCGGAAAGGCGTACACATGAAGATTTTTCCAACTGAAAGAAAGAGCATCCACTTTCCAAGCTGTGTGATGAAACCTTTTTGTGCAAAACTTTGGCAGCTGGTGGGTTAGTGGAGAAGCGAACAGATCTATGTCTGGAGTTCCCCATGACACTGTCAATTTTCGAAATACATGAAGATCCAGTTTCCACTCGCGGGGATCCATGATTTGCCTGCTTAACACATCTGCTAAGGAGTTCTGTGCTCCCGGCAGAAACCTTGCCTGAAGATTTAGTTGCAAGCTGAGCGCAGTCTCCCACAAAATCATTGCTTGCCTGCATAGAGGATAAGAATGTGTTCCCCCTTGTTTGTTGATGTACCACATGACAGTTGTGTTGTCTGTTAGAATCAACACCTGCCCTGGAAGAAGTAACTCCTTGAAAGCCAGTAATGCAAACTGGACTGCCAACATCTCCTTCATGTTGATATGTAGATGCTGTAGTCTGGCAGGCCACTTGTCTTGTATCCACTTTCCATTCAGATGAGCTCCCCAAGCTATGTCTGAGGCATCTGTCGTTAGAATCTGACTCGCCTCTGGCCAGGTCACAGAGAGTCCCTTGTTTAGGTGACATTCCTGAGCCCACCACAAAAATTCCTTTTGAATGCAAGGTATTATTTGAATGACAGTGTCCAAATCCTGGCAGTGCTGTGTCCATACATTTTTGAGATACCATTGCAGCTTCCTCATATGCAGTTTGGCATTGGGAAGCACCAGAATACAAGATGCCATGAACCCCAAGGCTTGAAGGACTGTCCTTGCAGTCAGCCCGGACTGAAGAGATAGTTGATGGAAGTAAAGTGAAAGATTCTTTTGTTTGTCCGGGGTTAAAAAGGCCATCTGGGTTGCTGTATTCAGCCTCACACCCAGAAAGCACATGTCTTGAGAGGGTACTAGACTGGACTTTATTTCGTTCACAGAATACCCCAGGCATCTTAGCACTGCTATCACATATTCCAAATGCTGCAAAAGGTCTTCCTTTTCTTGAGCCAGAATCAGGCAGTCGTCCAAGTAAGGATAGATTTGTATTCCTTTTAGCCTGAAGTAAGCTATCACTGGAGCCAGAACTTTGTGAATACTCTGGGCAGTAGATAAGCCAAAGGGCAATGCAGAGAACTGATAATGGGAATTCCCAGCTCAAACGCAGATACTTCCTGCAACTTAGTCTGATAGGCACATGAAGGTAAGCCTCCTTGAGATCTAAAGTTACCATCCAATGATCTTTTCCCAGCAGAGGTAAATGCTGTTGCAACGTCAACATCTTGAACTTGGGAATGTCCAGATAAGTGTTGAGGATAGACAAATCCAAAATTGGTCTCCACGTGTTCCCCTTTTTGGTACTAGGAACAGGCGAGAATAAAATCCTAGGCCCCTTTCTGGCACAGGAACCGGCTGAATGGCCCCTATTTGAAGTAACAGAGAAATTTGCTTGTGAGCCTCTTTTCTTTGTAGAGGAGGAATGTCTGGCATGCCTTTGAAAGGAGGCAAGGTATGGAAATAAAACCTGTAACCGTGGTGAATGATATCCAATACCCATCTGTCTTGGGTAATTAAACTCCAATTTTCTTTGAAAAGTGCCAGCCTTCCTCCCAAAGGTGCTGCCAGACGAGAAGGCTCTGGCAGCTGAAAAGGTAGGTCATTGGGTCTGTTTACGAAAGGACTGACCCCTGCCCTCACCAGAAGACTGAGCAGGTGAACTCCCTGTTCTAGGCCTAAAAGAACCTTGAGCTCTGCCCCTGCCACATCTAGACCTACCCCTACACTGGGAATCATAAGAAGGATATGTCCACCCCTTAGTAGGCCAATTTCTACTAAACTTCGGAGGCTGAACCTGCAAAAAATCTTTAACAGTCTGCATAGACTTAGCCTTGTCCTCCATTTTCTTTAAAACTGCTTCCACAGGCGAACCAAACAACACATCCGATTGTAATGGAGCATCTAAAATCCTTGTCTTAACATGCTCAGCCAAATTCTCATCCCTCAACCAGGCGTGCCTGCGAAGAACAGAACCAGTGGCAGCCACCCTCGAAGAGGCCTGTACAGCATCAAAACCACATTGAAAAGAATGCTTACCCACCTGTTCAGAAACATGAACTAAATCCTGCAACTCTTTACACTCAATACCTTCCGCCAGAGCATCCACCTTAGACTTCAATTGTGAAAGGAGATAATTTTGGTATTTTAACATGTGGAACTGGCAATTCAAAGCCCTCATGGCTAAAGTGGAAGAAGTATACACCTTCTTTCCCCATCTATCCAAAGCCCTTGCCTCTATCAGGAGGAACAGGATTTTTAACAACAGAAGCCTTAACACCTTTAGGCCCCTGAGAAACGGTTTCTGGGTCTGCCCTAGGACTCTTAAAAAGATACTTATGAGCTTCAGGCACCCTATAATACCTATCCGGTTTAACTGGAGCAGGAGGCAAAGAATCAGGGTTCAGGGAAGCCTCTGCAAAAACATCTTCCACCACATCCAGAACAGGAGGTATAGCCAAAGGCCTGTGCTGGGGTAAAAACAAAAATTCCCTTAGCCTTTTCCTGGAATCAGAAAAATCTTGACCTTCCCATTTAAAATGCTCCCTCATGGAATGAAGAGTCTCTGAAAAAGAAAAATCCTCAGGAGGAGAAGCCGAAGGAGTAGAATCATCTACATCAGAATCCGAATAAGGAGGATACTCCTGCAAGTCTTCAGCCGAAGACTCAGAAGCCTCCGAACACTGCTCAAAACTCTCAAGCTCAGGTTCCACCCTAGGCCTCTTATCAGGAGGGGGCATAGAACCCCTAATCATAGTAATCAAATCTTCTGCCATTTTAAGCATATGTTTCTTAGGCAGAGACCCTGAAGAACTAGGAGAAACCCCCACTGAAGTTAAACCAGGCCTGCCTCTCGAAGAAGCCTTGGAAACAGAAGGGGAGGGCCTAACCACCTTAGGAAGGGAGGGAGAACAGTTACCTGAGAAGCCCCCTCAGCCTGGCCTACCTCCTGAGAGGAAACATCCTGTAACAGTAAAGTCTCTCCCTGAGACTCCAAAGAGACTTCTGGCAGAACCTCCGGCTCCACCGAGCCTCTAAAGAACCGGCGTCCGGGACAGACGGCTCTTCCAACCTAGGCTTTGCTGCTTTGTCCTTGCGCTTTTTGAGCGGCGTCGGAGCATCCGACGGCATTTTATAATTACAACGCTTCCCAAAACTAACCTGGCACAGTCTAACCTTCTCTTAATAGTGCGTTTGTTAAATCTAGCACAAGAGCGACATCCAACAACGTCGTGCTCAGGCCCTAAGCAAGGTATACACAAGGTATGGTAATCCCTATGAGGTATCTGTTTCCCACAAGAAATACAATTATTCACTTTTTCTGACATCCGGTTAAATACTGAGGCAAGAAAAAACCAAAATATTCCCCAACGGGGTACTTAGCCCACTTTGATTCGGTCTGAAACTCCGACTTCAGAAAATTTCAGAACGCCAACCTGCACTCGCAATACTGCTTCTGCATCGGACCATGCGGCAAAAAAGACTGAGGATATGACGTCGGTCATGCGCATTTGTACCCTGACGTCCTGATGTCAGACTAATGCGCCCTGACCGACGTCAGCCTTATACTTTGGTATTCGGGCCGACTGGGACAGCGGACTACCCAAGTGTTAGGACTGCAGCAATGTGGGATGAAGAACATCTAGGAGTGACACCAACAGAAGCTAAACCTGGCCTGCCTCTGGGAGAAGCCTTGGAAACAGAAGGAGAGGGCCTAACCACCCTAGGAAGGGAGGGGAGTACAGAAACCTGAGAAGCCCCTTCAGCCTGACCTGCCTCCAGAGAGGCCACATCCTGCAATATCAAAGTCTCCCCCTGGGACTCCAGAGAAGCCTCCGGTGGAACCACCGGTTCCAGTGACACCTCCAAAGAACCGGCGTCCGGTACGGACGACTCTTCTTGCCTGGGTTTAGCTGCTTTGTCTTTGCGCTTCTTCGAAGAAGCAGGTGTCGGAGCATCCGACGGCATATTGTAATTGTACCGCTTCCCTTAGACCAACCTGGCACAATCTAATCTTCGCTTAATAGTGCGCTTATTAAACCTAGCACAAAAGCGACACCCAACAACGTCGTGCTCAGGCCCCAAACAAGGAATACACAAAGTATGATAATCTCTATGCGGTATCTGCTTCCCACAAGAAATACAGTTATTCACTTTTTCTGACATCCGGTAAACCACTGAGGCAAGAAAAAACTAAAATATTCCCCAACGGGGTACTTAGCCAACTTTGACTCGGTCTGAAACTCGAATTCGAAAAATTTCAGAACGCCGAACGGCACTTGCAACGCTGCTTCTGCATCGGACCATGCGGCAAAAAAGACTGAGGATATGACGTCGGTCATGCGCATTTGTACCCTGACGTCAGTCTTAAGCGCCTTGACCGACGTCAGCCTAATACTTTGATATTCGGGCCGACCGAGGACAGCGGACTACCCAAGTGTAAGGACTGCAGCAATGTGAGATGAAGAACATCTCCCTGCCTTAGTGGCAGAGGAGGTCCACTGCTTGCTTCTCTGCTGTCCCTGGGATTAAGTCCTGGGTGGTCTTGTCCCTGCGGGGCTTACCTTGCCTCGGTCTAATAGGTGCAGGAAAGGACCAGTGCTTAGAGGGGAAATTCCTGCTGAACCTGGGAGGTTGTACCTGAAAGAAATCTTATACTGTTTGCATTAGATTTTGCTTTGTCTTCCATCTTTTTAAGTACTTCTGCTTTAATTCCAAACAAGCGCTCCTTATCAAAGGGTGCATCAATTCATTTAGACTCTACATGATCAGGGAGAGGTTGTTCCTTCAACCATGCATGTCTCCTCATAACAGATCCTGACACTGCTGCCCTGTTTGAGGCTTCTAGTGCGTCATACCCACAGTGTAGAAAGTGTTAGGCCACTTGACAAGTAGAGTGCAGTAAATCTGCTCTTTACAACTGGCACAGTCAGGAAAGGAAGAAATCTTTTGTTTTAATAGTTCCAAAATGCGTTGTTGATATTTTAACATATGGAACCGACAGCCGAGTGCTCCGATAGCTAAGGCTGCAGAGGTGTATACTTTTTTACCCCATCTGTCCAGAGCTCTGGATTTTTTGTCAGAAGGGATAGGATTCTTTGCAGAACTAACTTTAGCTCCTTTTGGTCCCTGTGTAATGACCTCCGGGTCTGCAGCAGTATTTCTGTACAGGTATTTTTGAGAATCCAGCACTCTGTAGTACCTGTCAGGTTTAGTGGGAGCAGGTGGGAGGGCATCAGGGGCTAAGCTGGATTAACGGAAGACATCATCCACCACTTCTAAAATAGGGGGATGGCCAGGGGTATGTGCTGGGGCAGGTCTAGAAACTCTCGGTCTTTTCTTAGACTGAGGAAAGTCCTGAGATTCCTACTGGAAATGTTCCCGGAGGGTGTGAGGAGTTTCCCCAAAGGCAAAGTCTTCTGGTAGGGAGGCAGAAGGAATGGATTCCTCTGCATCTGAATCCTCAAGCAATTAGAGGTTGTTGTTCCTCTTCAAATACTGAATAATCAGATTTCTCAGAATCCTGTTCTGACAGTATTTCAGGAGAAGGGTGTATTTTCCTTTTAGAAGATGTGGCCTGACTACCCCTGATAAGAGAGATAAGGTCATCCACCATCTTAAGCATTTGTGCTTGGGGTGATGGAGCAGGAGTAAGATGGAGACTAGAGGTAGATTGTTCTAGGAGTGGCCTGGCTTCTAGGCCTAAGAGTAGTCATCGGTTTGACAGAAGCGGTAGTCGGATCAGAGGAAGTCTGTTTGTCTAAAATCGGCAGTGCAAGAAGACTCCTCGGAAGCCGGTGCCTAAGTTGCGGCTTCGGACCCAACCGAGGCAGAGATAACCAAAGGCTCAGAAGATGAAGAAGACTTCTGTGGCATACCGGACTCCAAATGAGCCTCAGTAGAGGCCTGCATAGATTTCGTATCGGGCAGCAGGGGCTCTGAAAGCGCCTCACTGAATTCCGAAGAACTGACGACCTGCTTACCAGTAGCATCGTCGGAACGCTGAGCCTTGTGGTGGTCTGTCTCTATCTTTATCTGTATGTTTTTTGGAATGTTTACGGATTGGTGGCTGATGGACGCCATTTCGGAATGCAAAGATGGAAGACAAAAATGCCAGTCTACAATAAAAGAGCTCTACAATGAATGGTTCTCGCGTTGAAGAGGCCACAGAACCGGCAGAGGACGTCATGGTCTGGGCCTAAACAAGTGACAAAGTATGAATAGAAGTCTCTGTATGGGATCTGCTTTCCAAAGGAAAGACAATCAACTTTTTCGGACATCGGTTAGTGCAAGAAAAAAGAATCCCCAACAGGGTACTTAGCTTTAGACGTTTTCAGATGAAAATTCAAACTCTAGTAGCGACCAACCGGCACACTAGCAAACTGCTTCTGCTACGGGCTCCACGGCAAGAAAGACTGATGTAATGGCGTTGGCTGCCTTGCTTTATAGCACTGACGACCTGATGTCAGTGTACATGCTACAGAGGCAGACGCAGAAAAACTCTGACTCTGGTATTCGGGCCGGCCGAGGGCTACCACAGCCGGGATAACCCCACAGGTGATAGAATCTGAAAAGGACATGGATGCGATATTCCAGAAATGTTGATATGGTAGAACTGCTGAACAGAAGCCAAACAAAAAAAAAATATATAAAAGAGTAATTTCACCTAATAACATGAAGAGTCTGAGAGACTCCAATCAACTAGATTACTTAAGAATGAAATTAAAGACTTAGTTTGAAGGATTGCTGCTCTTAACAGTAGGGGGTATTTTAAATAAAACAAAACATCTACAAGGGGAATGAAAGAATGTTTTTCCAAGCACAACACAGGGAATTCAGGCAGTCCTGCTATTTTTTTTTTCCTGGCACTGCAAATTACATACATCTCAGGGATTACCTCTCCCCCCTCAGATAAGCTGTTTAGTAAGAAGAGGAGGAAGAGTGCAACAAAATTCACATGGGCAAAACAAAAAATTCAGGTGACAAACATTAAGAGATATTGCAAGGCTGCAAGACCTAAAATGTTACAGGGAATACTGGACCAAAACCACTATACCCGATGGGAACCTAAAATGTTACAGGGAATACTGGACCAAAACCACTATACCCGATGGGAACCTAAAATGTTACAGGGAATACTGGACCAAAACCACTATACCCGATGGGACAGCCATCCTAATAATTAGGATGGAGCAGAGTGATACAGAACTTACGAAGGGACAGAAGGGTAGACAGAGGGCATTAACGGTGGAGGAGCTAATAAAGTTAAAAACGTCACTGAAAAAAAAACACACTAACCTGGTTGAAGAAGTTGGCTCCAATAGAAATGTTAAAAGAATGGGGGTTGCAGGGCAGCAGTAATTTCCTAAAGGTTTGTAGGGGATTAATGTACAGAGATCAGTTAATGACATTAGTAACAATGACATGGGAACAATACACAGACACAGAGAGGTGTAGGCTGTGGTATAAACAAAGAAATGCACCACAAATTAATTAATAAGAGGAGGACTTTAAATCTATACAAGATCCAAAGGGTTCTTTGTGGTTAGAAAAAAGGCAAGAAAAGCTGGGCAAAAAAAAAAAAAAAGGAATGTTATGTAAACCACAAAAATGTTAAGAAAACTAACTCTTTACAATCAGTTTAAGTACAATTGGAACTATGTTCTCAAAATACTCCTGAAGAACTTCTTGCATTGTGTTCTCTGTATAATCACGCACCAGGAATAGACACCCATCATCTGCTCCTCACATAACTGCAGACAGAACACGCCCTGAAGATGGTCTGAAGAGACAAATCAATTTCTTGTTCATTGCTACTGCATGTCCAATTTCATAACCAACTCCTAGTGAAGGTTGTGTCACCTCTGCAATGACATCTGATTCTTGCAGCCATTCTATATCCCTGTCGTGAATATACTTATCCCTCACTGCAAAGACATCTTCATCTTTCTCCGTCATCTCAGACTGGCTCATATGTTCAGTCAAAACAGTGCCTACACCTTTTAGCCATTGTACAATTTATCGTCCTGACCACCCCAGATTGAGCCACAGAAGTAAATTTTCATGCCTTTAGGTGGGCATAAAGATTACAGCTGAAACAAAGTAACAGATATAAACATACAATGCAATGCAATTTTCTCACCAACATCAGAGTTATCCTAGCACCCCAGACTTGCTAAAAAAAAGTGAGGAAATGCAGATCGGTTAGTTGGCTACGCTTTAGAGTCAAATATGACTCTCCAAAATGGACCCAAATGTTACACCTATTTGATGGAGATGTGATACTAATTTAATTTTACTGTTAGAAAGGATACAAGATCAAATATAAATTAGCAAAGGTTTCCCAAAACTGGGCTGTATTACTGATGTGCCATGAACTGTACCAAAATCAGCTAGGAAGCTGCAACCTGCACTTCCATAGCCTGGCAAACCAGTTTGAGCTCTCCAGTCTGCACTCCCATCAGTGAGAGTAGCAAATGCAACTTTATTTACAACAGTTAGAGCATAATTATTGCTATGGAAAAGACTGTTATGATCCAGTCAGCTACAAAAGGTCACTTACACAACACTGCTGTGGTCTCTCAGATAATTACTAAAGATGTCTAGCATATCACTGCTGCCACACGTAGCAATACAAACTATGTTTTGGTGTTTGAAAAATTGATAATCACTACTGGAATGACAATCCTCTACACCTGTAAGGGCAAAAGATGGCTGCGATTTCAACTTCAAGTAGTAACCCAAGGCCCACCACATGGAAGAAGCCATCTAGGTACAATATCAATTTCGCTCAATGGTTGTGACAGAATGACCTCCACTAGATGTCACTCCCAGCTATAAAAGATAATAAGTGATACAATTAGAGGAATTATTTGTTAACCAGATAAACACAATGAATGCAAATGCCACTTTCCAAGAGTACTATGTGATTACATGACTTTTTGGAAGTCATACCGTTTGCAAGCAGAAATTGTAGGAAGCAAATACTACAGTTGTGTACCTACCATAAATGTAGATGTTTTGAGTGTATTCACTGTTGCAGTCATTACACTTGGGTTATCCTGCTGGCAGGCGACCCGCAGTCGGCCCGAGTTCCAAAGTCTTGGTCCGGCGTCGGTTGCTGTCGCCTCTTCCCTGATGTCAGTGCGCCAGGAGTATAAAAGATGCAACCAATGCCATTTTCTTCAGTTTTGTCTTGCCCCAGATGTCAGGTGCCCACAGATAGGAAGGCTGAAAGGATAAAATTATGCCCATACACATGCATATATTACTATAAACATTTCCTTCATCTACAAGCAAATACACCACATAGGTTGTGTAGAGATGAGAAGTACAGAGAAGTCCCAGCAATGAGAAAAGGGGGATGGTGGGTGTGTAACCTGGACTGCAACAGTGAATACACTTGAACATCTACATTTATGGTAGGTACACAACTGTACTATGTTCATCGTGTTTCACTGTTGCAGTCATTACACTTGGGTAGAAACCCAAAGCTGAGGTTGGGCGGATGGGTCTAAATTGAATTTGGAGGCGCCATCAGGCCCTGCAAAACTGCAGTGGCAAAGCCTGCTCCGGATTTAGAGTAGAGAGGTAAGTGGTAGTGCTTGGTGAAAGTGTGCACTGAGCTCCAGGTTGCAGCTTCTAATATGTCTTTGGTTGGTACCCCTCTGAGGAAAGCTGCTGAAGTGGCTGCTGCTCTCGTAGAATGAGGCCTGATGCCCTTAGGCACAGATGTGCCATGTTGTGCATAACAGAAGCGGATGCAGTGTCCTACCAATTTGAGATTGTCTGATTTGTAATAGGCTTTCCTTGTGATCCTGCAGCATAGGCTACAAACAGTTGCTCAGTTTTTCTGAAAGCTTTTGTTTTGTCCAAATAGAATTGTAGATGTCTATGTATAGCCAAAGCATGCAGAAGTCTCTCCCCTTTATTCTGGGGATTTGGGTAAAAAGTAGGTAAATGAGTGGTTTGGTTTAAAGCCACATTGGAGACCACTTTTGGCATGAATGTTGGGTTTGTCCTTACAGAAACCCTGTCCTGATGAAAAATGAGGAAAGGTTCCACAGCCATTAATGCCTGTAACTCAGACTCTTCTTGCTGAAGGTATTTGCTATGAGCAGAGCAGTTTTCCATAGGTTCATACTAGGCTATCTGCCCAAGGGCATTTATAAGCCTAGCCCATAGTTATGTGGCTTTCGCCACCCCTTTAGTTTGAATAAAAACTATGCCTATCATTTTGCTGTGCCTCTGTCAAGCAGTGACGCTGAAGTATAGGTTCATAGGTTCATACTAGGCTATCTGCCCAAGGGCATTTATAAGCCTAGCCCTTGGGCAGATAGCCTAGTATGAACCTATGGAAAACTGCTCTGCTCATAGCAAATACCTTCAGCAAGAAGAGTCTGAGTTACAGGCATTAATGGCTGTGGAACCTTTCCTCATTTTTCATCAGGACAGGGTTTCTGTAAGGACAAACCCAACATGATAAGAATTTTAGATCAGCTGTGCTGGCTGGTTCAAAAGGAGGCAGTGCGAGAGGTCTCAAGTTGGTACTGGTGCTCTCCTTGGGGGTCTTATATTTTTTTGCCCCTCTGAGGTATTGTCATAGTAGAGGATGTGAAAAAATAGGAGGTTCCGTATTGTAATGGGCTGAAATGGCAGAGGCATGGATTTTAATAGATGAAAAAGATAAGCCTTTGTCCAGCATCTCAGTTATGTATTGTAAAATCTGAGGTATATTAGGAACAAGTGGTTCGAGCCCTTGAGCCCGTTTCCAAGCACAGAATCTCTTCCATTTTTCTGCATAAGATTTCTTAGTGCTGGGCTTCCTGGCTTCTAAAATGACATCCATAACAGCTTTAGAGAGAGGTGCAGTCTGAGTGGCTACATTATCTGCCATGCTGTCAGGTTTAAGATTCTGAGTTGACTGTGCAGAATCTGATTGTTTTGTTGTGTCAGAAGATGAGGAATTTGAGGCAGAAGTCAAGCTGAGTCTCGAGACAAGTTCTTTAGGATTGGGTACCAGTGCTGATGTGGCCAGTCTGGGGCGATCAGGATCAATTTTGGCCTTAGTCTGCATTTTAGTAGCACTTTGGTAAGGAGGGAAGGCATAGACCGTCAGGCCTTTCCAGCTGAATGATAGAGCATCCACTTTCCATGCTTGAGAGTGATAAGTTCTTGTACAGAATTTCTGTATTTGGTAATTGTGAGGGGAGGCAAAAAGATCCATGTCTGGGCGTCCCCATTTCCTCATCATCATGCTGAACACTTGTGGATTTAGCTTCTTCGTGAGGGTCCATGAGATTTCTGCTTAGTTCGTCTGCCAGTGTATTTTTTATTCTTGGCAGGAATTGTACCTGCAGATGAACTTGATAGGTCAGTGCTGTGTTCCACAAAGTCATGACTTGCCTGCATAGGGGGTAGGAGTGTGTGCCCCCTTGATTATGTATCACATAACTATGGTATTAGTCTTTATTAATAGTTGTCCTGGATGTAGTACGTCCTTGAAAGCTGTCAGGGCATTCTGTACAGCCAGCATCTCTTTTTGAATGATGTGAAGATGCATTTGTTCCTTGGGCCACGTGCCCCGAATACATTTTCCTGCCATACATGCCCCCCAGGCATAATCCGATGCATCCATTGTTATTGTCTGCCTGGCTGTAGGTAAGGTGAAAGGCTGTCCCTTGTTGTGGTGACAGGCCTGGGACCACCATCAAAACTCCTGTTGTAGGCAGGGAATTAAAGTAATATTTGTCTCCAGGCTGTGACAATGCTGAGTCCAAACACTTTTTAGATACCACTGTAGTTTCCTCATATGCAGTTTTGCATATGGAATTAGTAGAATGCAGGATGCCATGAAGCCCAGGGCCTGCAGAATTTTTCTTGCAGGGAGCTGGGTTTTTGCTGCCATCATTTGAAAGTAATGAGTCAGTTGCCTTTGTCTGGCGTGAGATAAGCCATCTGGGCAGTTGTATTTAAGCTTGCACCCAGGAATATTATCTCTTGAGAGGGCACTAGTTTTGATTTATTTTCGTTTACTGTGTACCCTAGGCAAATTAGTAATCTTTTTACAAACGCCAGATGCTTTAGAAGAATGTCCTTGCTCTCTGCTTGAATAAGGCAGTCGTCCAAGTAGGGATATATTTGAATTCCTTTTTGTCTGCAAAATGCAATTACTGGTGCCAGGCATTTTGTGAAGACCCTGGGCGCAGTAGATAAGCCAAAGGGCAGTGCAGAGAACTGGTACTGCATTGAGCCTGCTATGAATCTGAGGTATCTTCTCTGCAAGATTGTCCGACTGGGACAGGCAGGTATGTCTCCTTGAGGTCCAAAGTAACTAGCCAAGCCTTCTTGCTCAGCATGGGCAGAAGTTGTTGTAGTGTTAACATTTTGAATTTTGGAACATCCAGGAAAGTATTTAGGATTGACAGGTCCAGTATTGGTCTCCAGGCTTTGTCCTTTCTGGGTACTAAGAAAAGTCTCGAGTAAAATCCTTGTCTCTGTTCTTGCTGTGGAACTTTTTGAATAGCTCCCATATCCATAAGAGCAGCAATCTGCTTTTGTGCCTCTGCCCATTGGTTTTGTGGCTGGTCTGGCATACCTTTTGCTTTTGAAGCGTGTGGAAGTGGACCCTGTAACCCTGAGAAACAAGATTCAGCACCCACTGGTCCTGGGTTATCATGTGCCAATTTTTTTGAGAAAAGTGCTAGCTTTCCCCCTAGGGGTGCTGTCAAAAGGTAAGTGCTTGGCATTTGTAGAGGGAAGTCATTGGGACTGTTTCCTATAAGGTTGTAATTTATCTTCCCCTCCTTTGGGGGCTGAAGCACCCCATTGTTTAGGTCTGTAGGAGCCTTGGGACTGAGATCTGCCTCTTGGGTGTCTGTATCTGCCTCTTTGTGGCCTGTCCGACACTGGAAAGGACCAATTTTTTTGAAGGCCAGTTTCTGCTAAATCTAGGTGGTTGAACCTGTAAGAAACTTTCACTGTCTGCACTGATTTTGCTTTATCCTCCATTTTCTTTAACACCTCTTCTGCCTTAACGCCAAACAAAGTATCATGCTGTAGTGGAGCATCCAATAATTTTACTTTAACATGATCAGGTAAACTTTGTTCTTTCAACCAAGCATGCCTTCAAATAACAGAGCCTGTAACTGCGACTCTACAAGAAGCCTCTAATGAATCAAAACTGCATTGCAGAGTATGCTTTCCCATTTGTTCAACTGCATTCAATAAAATCCTGCATTTCCTTACTGTCAGGACTTTCTGAATTTGAAACCATTTTCTGTTTTAACAATGACATGAGGTACTGTTGATATTTAAGCATGTGAAACTGGCAGTTTAAAGCCCTTACAGCTGAAGTAGCAGAAGTGTAAACTCCCCCCACCATCTGTCCAGTGCTCTGGAATCCCTATCTGAGGGGACAGGATTTTTAGCCGTGGAAGCCTTAACCCCTTTAGGACCCTGAGAAATTGTTTCTGGGTCTGCGGCGGGGTTTTCGTAAAGAAATTTATGAGAGTCAGGGACCCTGTAGTACCTGTCTGGCATGACTGGTGCAAGGGGTAAAGAATCACGGCACAGACTAGATTCAGAAAAAACATCATTCACAATATCAAGCACAGAGGGGATAGCCAGGGGCCTGTGCTGAGGCAATAAAAGAAAGTCTGAGCCTTTTCTTAGATTCTGAATAATCCTGGCTCTCCCAATGGAAATGCTCCCTCATGGTGTGCAGGGTTTACGTAAAAGAATAATCCTCAGGTGGGGAGGCTGAAGGTATAGACTCTTCTGCATCAGAGTCCTCATAGGGTAGGAGAGAATATCCCTGATCAGAAGAGGAATCAGAGGAAATGGAAACCTGGTCAGAGGAATCAATCAGTGTCTTGCCTAGGCCTTTTGTCAGGAGGGGGATGGGAACCCCTGATTAAAATAATTAGGTCTTTGGCCATTTTAAGCATCTGTTTCTTTGGCATGGCTGACTGTTCAGGAGAATGCTGTACTTGTTTCCTTGGGCCATTTTAAGCATCTGTTTCTTTGGCATGGATGACTGTTCAGGAGAATGCTGTACTTGTTTCCTTGGGCCATTTTAAGCATCTGTTTATTTGGCATGGCTGACTGTTCTGGAGAATGCTGTACTTGTTTCCTTGGGCCATTTTAAGCATCTGTTTCTTTGGCATGGCTGACTGATCTGGAGAATGCTGTACTTGTTTCCTTGGGCCATTTTAAACATCTGTTTCTTTGGCATGGATGACTGTTCTGGAGAATGCTGTACTCGTTTCCTTGGGCCATTTTAAGCATCTGTTTCTTTGGCATGGATGACTGTTCTGGAGAATGCTGTACTCGTTTCCTTGGGCCATTTTAAGCATCTGTTTCTTTGGCATGGATGACTGTTCTGGAGAATGCTGTACTTGTTTCCTTGGGCCATTTTAAGCATCTGTTTCTTTGGCATGGATGACTGATCTGGAGAATGCTGCACTTGTTTCCTTGGGCCATTTTAAGCATCTGTTTCTTTGGCATGGATGCCTGTTCTGGAGAATGCTGTACTTGTTTCCTTGGGCCATTTTAAGCATCTGTTTCTTTGGCATGGATGCCTGTTCTGGAGAATGCTGTACTTGTTTCCTTGGGCCATTTTAAGCATCTGTTTCTTTGGCATGGATGACTGTTCTGGAGAATGCTGTACTTGTTTCCTTGGGCCATTTTAAGCATCTGTTTCTTTGGCATGGATGACTGTTCTGGAGAATGCTGTACTTGTTTCCTTGGGCCATTTTAAGCATCTGTTTCTTTGGCATGGATGACTGTTCTGGAGAATGCTGTACTTGTTTCCTTGGGACATTTTAAGCATCTGTTTCTTTGGCATGGATGCCTGTTCAGTAGAATGCTGTACTTGTTTCCTTGGGCCATTTTAAGCATCTGTTTCTTTGGCATGGATGACTGTTCTGGAGAATGCTGTACTTGTTTCCTTGTCTTTAATGGTGTTTTTGACTTTGCCTTTGCTGCTGTAGTGGGCTTAATTGTAAGCTGTGAAGGTCTGAAAACACCCTCAGAAGCCGATGCCTGCTCAGCGGCTCCGGACCCATCTGAGGGAATAGTTTACGTAGGCCCAATACCTCGAGTTTCCACAGGCCTCGGTGTCTCCACGTGGCTGTTAGTTACGGCCTGCGGCTCTGAGGTAGCGGGTGTCAGGGGCTGCGGAAGCGCCTCACTGAGAACTGGCGAATGGCCTAGAAGAGGCTTTGTAGTCGGTTTTGGACCTCGGATGCCTGTCTTTGCGTTTTTTATATATTCCGATCGTCGGTTGTTCCGACGGCATTATGTAATTAAACCTTCGGCCAAAATAATGTAAAGCAAAATCAAACCGAAGTTTAATAGTGCGTTTATTGAATCTAGCACAAAACCGACAACTGGTAATGTCGTGGTCAGGGCCTAGCCACAGAATACAGTAAGAGTGAAAGTCCTTATGAGGTATTTGCTTCCCACAAGAAATACAATTATTAACTTTTACTGACATCGGTCTGGAGCAAGAAAAAGTTTCCCCAATGGGGTACTTGGCTTTAATGAAGACTTCGGTTCTGAAACTCAATTTTGAAAATCTCAGGAGTTGGCCGACCGGCACTTGCGAACTGCTTTTGCTTCGGGCACCATGCGGCAAGAAAGACTGGAGAAAATGGCGCTGGTTGCATTTTTTATACCCCTGGTGCACTGACGTCAAGGAAGAGGCGACAGCAACTGACGCCAGACCAAGACTTTGGAACTCGGGCCAACTGCGGGTCGCCTGCCAGCAGGATAACCCAAGTGTAATGACTGCAACAGTGAAACACGAACATCCAGGACTACAGGATGAAGCTTACAACGTTAACAATCTGAACTAAATAGTCAGATTACCCCACAAGCAACATTCTGTCAAAAAGTCAAGAAGTTCATCACAGCACTTAAATAGTAGTTCACTGGGTCCACATGGGTGCAACACAAAAGGTAGAGTCTCAGTTTTTGTCACAACCATCAAATAGACTGAAGTTTAGCTCTTCAGCTATATATGCCAGTACATAATGACTGACCAAGGGTAACCCCGGTTATCGGATTCTGCATGATGCAAGGAAATGAGACGTGGCACAGCCTCTTACATCATTTACACCTACAAGGAAAACGCAAGGTGTGGGGATCCACACATGGTAACTTCTAAAAGGCAAGCATTGCATAACAAACCAGGAACACACATGCGTCTTATCGAGACGTGGCACAGCCGCTTACATCATTTACACCTACAAGGAAAATGCAAGGTGTGGAGATCCACGCATGGTAACTTCTAAAAGGCAAGCATTGCGTAACAAACCAGGAACACACATGCGTCTTGTCGAGACGTGGCACAGCCGCTTACATCATTTACACCTACAAGGAAAACGCAAGGTGTGGGGATCCACACATGGTAACTTCTAAAAGGAAGCACTGCGTAACAAACCAGGAACACACAAGTTTTGTCCAACATGCTGTCACTAACGGAGGATGATAATGGTACATTAATTGTTAAAACAGTAAACATTAAATGGCAACAGTTCACAACATTCTGTTAAGAGCTACACAACTACTACCTAGCCAACAAGAGCTTCACTTATGGAATATCTGGTAAAAATAGCATTTAAAGTGAAAAAGCCACCATTAGGATATGAATTACACAATTTCCTATAATTAAAAAAAGGAAAAATGTTACCTACCTACAGTAAGTTTGGAAAATTCACCTGGGAAGTTCTTCTCTAGCCACAGTCTACATTTATTTACATCAGGCATATATTCACAATACTATGGAGATGAAAAAACAAAACACAAAAACATTTTACTATACTATACTTCTTAGTAAGGTTTTCTTTTCATAACACAAACTGGTTTTGCCAAGGCAGCTTTTATTTCTGTGCAGTTCTGGATACACCAAAACTCTCAACCTCTTAGAGCAAGATTTCTGACAAAGTAAAATGGAGGCACAAAGACCTAAAATTATGTACAGATTTTAAATGTTGTTCTTACAACCTTAAAGTTAATGAAATATCGGGTTGTGTTAATATGAATTTTTATAATGGATATAAAGCTAGAAACTCAAATGAGTGCATATACATAAACCGCAATCAATGATTTGCCAGTAAACCACTAATTTTTTGAGGAACAGACCAACAATATGAGGTAAAAATATAGATATTCAATGAAAATGTGGAATTCTGTATACAAAGGTGCAATTTAAAATCAAAGTTTGACTGATACAAAGGTGCGGCTTGTACAGACCTACAATGGCACATTTTCAGTTTATACAGTGGATTGACCACTGTGCTTCACTACAAGCCAACTACCCAGCTCTCGTTTATTTATTTCACCATCTTAGGCACAGCTCTTTATCCAAGTAACCTCTATATAACAGCTGCTCCTTTTTAATTCATGATTTACCTCTAGTCCTTGCTTATCCTTTATTTTATTTGTGTGTCGACCTGTGTGCCCCTCACCTAGGTATGTCAGCTTGTGCAGGGGCCATTTCCAAGCCAACCAAGGCCAAAAGCATATGTAAATCACACAATAATCCTTACCTGCACATTATAACATTCTCCACGAGAAAGTATTTACAGATTGCATAGAAACAAGAATGAAACATGCAATATTATTCACATCAATACGTTACAGAATTCAACTCTGCAAAAAAACTTCGATGGAATGTTGTAAAAGAATCAACAAACTAAGTCGGAATGAGTATGGAAGTGTTGCTCACCTAAAATAGTCCAAGAACACCCAAGAGGTATACTTAACCTAAACCAGTAGACGCGTACAGAATAATTTTCTGCAATAGCTTGTAACGCAACCTGGTAAATGCAGCTGCAGGAGTAACTAAAACCAAAGGAATGTCTTGTAATAAAACATGAACGGGAGGGCGTCTTCCTTTACCCACCCCCCATCCAAATGTTTTTTTCTGTTAGGTTCATTTCCTTTCTCTGCCTACAAGACAGGTCCACAGCTTTTGCTGCAGTCATCCATTATATCTCAGCATTTACCTTTGTACCTGAAGACAAAGGTTACTCCAAGCACTGCAGGCCTCAAAACAAGCACCTAGTCCAAATGTAGGAGAACCACAGAACTTTAGACCCTGCAGTGTTTATAACTTCTAAAGGGTGAACAGTTTCTCCACATCCCCAAATATAAGTCAGTTGACACATTCCGCATTCCTGTTTAACATGAGCTCCAGAGCTCTAAACGAATTATCCTGCTCTTCATAATGTTACTACAGAAATCAAGGCTTTTCTTGCACATGTGGAGATATCTCCATGGACACCCTCATGGATCCAGTGATAAATCCCCTAAGGTTACATTGCATTTAAAGATAGCCACCCCCTTGTCACTTTCTACAGTAAGTATTCCTCTTAAAATGCACTGAATTCAAAATACGAAAAACAAGTAATCTCCGTGGTATCCCCAAAGTCTCAAAACAACCCACTAAAGTGTATTGGGTCCAAAAACAAGAGTGTAAGAAACTTCTCTGTGTGGAAGATTTTCAGTCAATATATATTTCTAGTTAATCACTGTATATTAATCAGATCAGACAATAGTAGTAGAAGTAGCGAACTTAAACTAGTCTTAAGTCAAAACAAAACCAAAACAAAAAAATAATAGAAAATATATAATTGTACAGCATTACTAAGTATTCGAAAGTAATCCAAGCAAGGCAGGCAGTCTGTTTCCAGTCGAAAATCCTTTATTAAAGTACACAGACAAGCGATCCAAGTAAAACAAAAATAAAGTAATAATTTATTTTTATTTTACTCTATTTTTGTTTTACTTGGATCGCTTGTCTGTGTACTTAATAAAGGATTTGACTGGAAACAGACTGCCTGCCTTACTTGGATTACTTTCGAATACTTAGTAATGCTGTACAATTATATATTTTCTATTATGTTTTGTTTTGACTTGAGATGAGATTAAGTTCACTACTTCTACTACTATTGTCTGATCCGATTAATACACATTGATTAACTAGAAATATATGGACTGAAAATCTTCCACACAGAGAAGTTTCTTACACTGAATTCAAACTACGACATACATACACACACAAGTACATATACACACAATTGTAAAAACCACATTTGCACGGTTTTGCACGTCTGGAAAGTGCCGGTTAGCTAGGGCTAAATTATTTCCGGCTCCACAAAGTCTCTTCAGTTTTTCCCTTGAAAGTAGTCTAACTCTCAACCTAAGCACTTAAAAAGCATCCTACAGTCCAGTACTTGCTCAGACCTAATAGTAAGCGCTAATATACCAAGACACTTGATTGCCCAGCAGGGCAAGGCTCATTATTCACCCCTCATGAGCCAAGCGACTAAGCAGCTCACCCTACTATTCAGGCATGACGAAAGAACAATTTCAGGTATACTCTCCAGTCCAGCTGGAGAACCTGGGTATCCTGAGGCAATGTTACAACTGCCTCATGTACATAGACAACCCTCTCTTCATACCACAAAACATTAACATATGTGAGAGATGCAATTATATAGCTAAATTGGAGGCTAAGCTCTCTCCGCCCAAGACTGGAACAGGCAGTCATGAGAAGAAGGTTAACACTTGCACCACACTTCCAGCCTCACACAGACATACTAAACCAGCACTGGCAAAAAAATACACAAATACAGGAAATCATACTCGGAGGCTCTAAAACAAAACCTGCAAAAGCATCAGAGACCTCCAAAGCAAACACCCAAAAAACCTGCACCTCCAGTCACAAACCAAACCAGACAACACAAAACACAAAATCAGTGTGCCGCACAATCATAGCCCTTAAGGCAAAATAACATACTTAACACACTAGTAATAGGCGACTGTACAGTCAGGCACACTGACGTCCCACTCACTAGGCTGGACAAGTAGGTTACTGTTAGCTACCTGTCAGGAGCCAGAATCCACCACATAACACAATCACTCAGGTCACTCCAGAACAAGTACAAATATGACTCTGTCATTGTTCATGTTGGTGTGAATGACCCGAGACTTACTTCCCTGGACTACATGAGAGACATGGAAGAGTTCTCTGATCATGTAGCCCAGGCGGGTATGACCCTGAGTAGCATCCTGCCCTCACCAAGAATGATACCGCAGTATAAAGAAAAAAATTATCAATTTCAACAATTGTCTAAGCTTCTGGTGTCATTCAAAGGGGATCCAGTGTCTGTCAGCCTGGGACGACATGCTCGACAAGCCTTGTTGCTTCGCAAGAGACTGCTTGCACCTGTCACCCCTAGGCTTTCAAATACTGGCCAAGGTTCTTGCTGCCCCCATTGTGCCTTTTTTAGGCAAGGCTCAAAAGTCAAACCCACC
The DNA here is from genome assembly GCF_019279795.1 of Protopterus annectens. Classification (NCBI taxonomy): domain Eukaryota; kingdom Metazoa; phylum Chordata; order Ceratodontiformes; family Protopteridae; genus Protopterus; species Protopterus annectens. The sequence goes on along the minus strand of NC_056733.1, from coordinate 935,718,191 downwards.
TCGTAAAAGTGCAGTTGTGTACCTACCATAAATGTAGATGTTAGAGTGTATTCACTGTTGCAGTCATTACTCTTGGGTTATCCTGCTGGCAGGCTACCCGCAGTCGGCCTGAATTCCAAAGTCTAGGTCCGGCGTCGGTTGCGGTCACCTCTTCCCTGACGTCAGTGCGCCAGGGTTATAAAAGATGCAGCCGACGCCATTTTCTTGCCCCAGATGTCAGGTGCCCCCAAAAAGGAAGGCTAAAAATTATGCATGCAGTAAAATAAACATTTCCTTCATCTACAAGCAAATACACCACATAGGTTGTATAAGGATAGAGAAGTATAGATAAGTCCCAGCCAAGAAAAGGGGGATGGTGGGTGGGAAACCTGGACTACAACAGTGAATACACTCTAACATCTACATTTATGGTAGGTACACAACTGTACTATGTTCATCGTGTTTCACTGTTGCAGTCATTACTCTTGGGTTGAATCCAAAAGCCGAGGTTGGGTGGCTGGGCCTAAATAGGATTAGGAGAGGCTATAAGGCCCTGCAGAACTACAGTGGCAAAGCCTGCTCTGGATTTAGAATAGAGAGGTAAATAGTAGTGCTTGGTAAAGTGTGCACTGAACTCCAAGTTGCAGCCTCTAAACAGTCATTGGTTGGTACTCCTCTGAGAAAGGCTGCTGCCCTGGTTGAATGTGGCCTAATGCCCTTAGGCACTGATTTGCCATGTTGTGAGTAGCAGAAACGAATCCAGTGGCCTATCCATTTAGAAATAGTCTGCTTTGAGATAGCCTTTCCTTGAGATCCTGCAGCATATGCCAGTAAGAGTTGCCAGTCTTTCTGAAAGCTTTAGTTCTGTCCAAGTAGAAGCGTAGTTGTCTGTGCATATCGAAATAATGCAGGAGTCTCTCACCCTTATTCTGTGGGTTTGGATAAAAAGTAGGAAAATGAATAGTTTGGTTAAGGGCCACACTGGATACTACTTTAGGCATAAATGTTGGGTTCGTCCTTAGAGGAACCCTGTCTGGATGGAAAATGATGAAGGGTTCCACAGCCATGAGTGCCTGCAACTCTGAGACTCGTCTTGCAGAGGTTATTGCTAGGAGCAGAACTGTTTTCCAAGATAAGAACTTTATATCAGCTGTATTTGCTGGCTCAAAAGGCGGCAGTGTGACTTTTTCCAAGACATTATTGAGGTCCCATGCAGGCATTGGGGCTCTCCTTGGAGGTATTATGTTTTTGGTCCCTCTGAGGTACTGCCTTAGCAATGGATGAGAGAAAATTGGTGGTTCCGTATTGTAATGAGCTGAAATGGCAGAGGCATGAATTTTAATTGATGAAAAAGGATAGGCCTTTGTCCAGCATCTCAGTAAAGTATTGTAAAATCTGAGGAATATTAGGGACAAACGTGTCAATTCCTTGTGCCTGGTTCTAAGCACAGAATCTTTTCCATTTGTCTGAGTAAGATTTTCTGGTACTGGGCCTCCTGGCCTCCAAAATAACATCCATCACTGCTTTAGAGAGAAGTGTGTTTAGAATGGCTACATTATCCGCCATGCTGCCAGATTTAGGGTCCTGAGTTGGCTGTGCAGAATCTTATTGTTTCACTGGGTCAGTAAGTGAGGAATTAGAGGCAATGTCCAGGCTGGGCCTTGAGACTAGCTTTTTAGGATTGGGTACCAGTGCTGGCGTGGCCACTCTGGGGGCAATCAATCATTTTTGGCTTCTCTTGCCCGACTTTTAGGAGTACCTTGGAGTTACTTGGGGAGGAGAGGCAGAGGAGGAAAGGCATATACTGTTAGGCTTTTCCAGCTGAATGATATCACAAGCAAGCATGGAATGTGGATGCGCTAAGTCCTTGTGCAGAATTTCTGTAGTTGGTAGTTGTGAGAGGAGGCAAATATATCTGTGTCTGGGCATCCCCATTCTTTTATCATCGTGCTGAAGACTTGTGGATCCAGTTTCCACTCGTGAGGATCCGTGAGGTTTCTGCTTAGTTGGTCTGCCAGAGGGTTTTTCCTTCCTGGCAGGAATTGTGCTTGCAGGTGTACTTGATAAGTCAATGCTGTGTCCCAAAAAGTCACGGCTTGTCTGCAGAGTGGGTAGGAATGTGTGCCTCCCTGTTTATGTACCACATGACTGTAGTATTGTCCATCCTTATCAGTAGTTGTCCTGGATGAAGTAGGTCCTTGAAAGTTGTCAGGGCGTTCTGAACAGCTAGCATCTCTTTTTGATTGATATGTAGATGTGTGTGGCTTGTGGGCCATGTGCCCTGAGTACATTTTCCTGCCATGTGGGCCCCCCAGGCATAATCTGATGCATCTGTTATTCACTGCCTGGCTGTGGGTAAAGTGAATGGCTGTCCCTTGTTGAGGTGACAGGCCTGTGCCCACCATCGAAACTCCTGTTGCAGGCAAGGAATTAAGGTAATTAATGTTTCCAGGCTTTGGCAATGTTGAGTCCAAACACTTTTTAGGTACCACTGAAGTTTCCTCATATGCAGTCTGGCATATGGAATTAGCAGAATGCAGGATGCCATGAAGCCCAAAACCTGCAGATTTTTTCTTGCAAATAACTGGGTCTTTGTTGCCAACATTTTGAAGTAAGAAGTCAGTTGCCTTTGTTTGTCTGGCGTGAGATAAGTCATCTGGGCAGTTGCATTTAAGCTTGCACCCAGGAATATTCTCTCTTGAGAGGTTACTAGTTTTGGATTTTTCGTTTACTGTGTACCCTAGGCAAATTAATAATCATTTTACAAATGCCAGAAGCTTTGGTAGAAAGTCCTTGTTCTCTGCTTGTATAAGGCAGTCGTCTAAGTAAGGATATATTTGAATTCTTCTTTGTCTGAAAAATGCAATTACTGGTGCCAGGCATTTTGTGAAGACCCTGGGCGCAGTAGATAAGCCAAAGGGTAGTGCAGAGAATTGGTAGTGCATTGAGCCAGCTATGAATCTGAGGTATCTTCTGCAAGATTGTCTGACTGGGATATGCAGGTATGCCTATTATAGGTCCAAAGTTACAAGCCAAGCTTTCTCGCCCAGCATGGGCAGAAGCTGCTGCAGTCTAAACATTTTGAATTTTGGGACATCCAGAAATATGTTTAGAATAGACAGGTCCAGTACTGGTCTCCAGGCTTTGTCCTTTCTGGGTACCAAGAAAAGTCTTGAGTAAAATCCTTGTCCCTGCTCTTGCTGTGGTACTTGCTGAATGGCCCTCATGTCCATGAGGGACTAAACTTGTTTTTGTGCCTCTGCCCATTGATTGTGTGGCAGGTCTGGCATACCTTTTGCCCTTGGCAGGGTGTGAAAGTGGAACCTGTAGCCCTGGGACACTATATTCAAGACCCATTTGTCCTGGGTGATCATGTGCCAATTTTGAGAAAAAAGTTCTAGTTTTCCCCCTAAGGT